>NC_058412.1:59021186-59126556 GCF_002201575.2 Neomonachus schauinslandi
CGGAGTCCCTGGATCGAGTCCCGCATCGGGCTCCCTGCTCGGCAGGGGGTCTGCTTCTCCCTCTGACCCTCTTCCCTCTCAGGCTCTCTGTCTCTCATTCTCTCTCTCTCAAATAAATAAATAAATAAATAAATCTTTAAAAAAAAAAAGTATCTTACACAGGGCGTCTGGGTGGCTCAGTCGTTAAGCAGCTGCCTTCGGCTCAGGTCTTGATCCCAGAGTCTTGGGATCAAGTCCCACATCGGGCTCCCTGCTCAGCGGGAAGGTTGCTTCTCCCTCTCCCACTCCCCCTGCTTGTGTTCCTGCTCTCACTGTCTCTGTCTCTGTCAAATAAATAAATAAATAAAATCTTTAAAAAAATAAAATAATATAAACAAATAATAAAAAACCAAAAACATACACCACAGTTTGCAAAACATTAAACTATTAGAATATTAAAAAGGTTAAGTAGGGTATCCCTCTGAGAGAATTTAACATCTTCTACTTACATCATATCCCAAAACATCTCAGCAATATAATGTTCATTAAAAGCCTCCAAAAAAAAGTTTTCACAAGTGCTGAGTACAAGTATACCAAATTCCTAATACTGAAAAATAGCACACAAAAATCACTCAAGATAAATTAATTTTTTAAGAGCCAAATGCAGAAAATTATGTACTCTATGCCCCCACCTCCTGTTTTAAGAAAGAAAGGAGAGACTGTTGGTGATGGGGTTCAGGGCATGCTACCCCAAAATACAGCATCTTGGCATACAGATTCTTGGAAACTGAAGTAGTTGGAGAAAAGGCAGAGCAGGAAGGTCACTCTGACCTTTCCCCCCCCCAACCTCTTTCCCCTGAAATAGGTCATAAAGCCCACTTATGAGAGATGCCTCCAGAAGAAAGGAGCATCCTCATCTTCAAAGAGAGACACCAAGAAGAGCCCTACAAACAGGCCTTGCTAAGTTTTCCCCAGTTTACTACAATTAACTCTTCATCAAACCCAGAATAAAATATTCAGGTCTGTTTCCTTGGGTCTTCGTTTCCTTATGAAAGCTCCTGTATCATGCAAAACTTATGTGAAATAAATGTGTATGCTTTTCTCCTCTTAGTCTTTGTCAGTTTAATTTTCAGACATATCCAGGGACCCTATGAGGATCAAGGGAAAATCTTTTCCTCCCTTACATTGACTAAAGATAGTATATTGTCCATGTCAAAAGAAAATTCCTGGAAATTAAAAACATGACCAAGTGAAAAATGTAATTAAAATGCTAGAAGGTAAAGTAGAGGAAATCTATCAAAAAGAACAAAAACAAAGAAATGGAAAATAGAGAAAATAAAAGAAAAACTAAGGATTCAGTCTAGAAGGTCTAACATTTGAAATCAGAGTGCTAGAAAGAGACTAGAGGAAAAAAATCATCAAAGTAAGAATACAACTTTTCCCAAAACTAAAGGTCATGAGTCTCCAGGTCCACAGTGGCCCAAATAATAAAAGAAAACCACACACCGAGGACACTCAAGGAAATAAAGGATAGAAAGAAAATCCTAAAAGCTCACAGAGAAAAAGGTCACATTGAATGAAACAAGGCCTTCAAAACTGTAAGTCAATATCACAACCTAGAAATATATTCTCAACCAAACTACCAATTAAGTGTGAACTAGGATAAAGATATATTTTTTAAGACTTAAAAAAAAAAGAAAGTGACCTCTCATATATCCTTTCTTAAGGAGCTACTTGAAAACACGCTTCAGGCTCTGAGAAGAGACACCAAAAGTAGGCTGAGACCAGCAAGAAGATGAAGCTACTCTAAGTGTACATCTTGGACTGTTCAGGTGATGCTCTGACAGCCAATCTGGCCCTAAAGACCATGTCAAGAAACATTTTTAAAATAAGGTCCCAAAGCAGTCAAATCCTCATCCAGGAAAGACATTGTGACTGTAGTCAACCATACTCATGAGAAACCCCTACCTTGGGACCAGCGGTAGACAACTAAAGGAAGGAAAATTACTTTTGTGCTGTCTCTGTCCTTTCTTTTCAGTTCATTGTACCTAATAAGTAGGCTTTTCCCTGCTTTTCTTTCTCTGTTCATGTTGTAGAGCGGGCTAGGAACCACTCTAAACTGCCTATAATCTACATGAATTGGCACCTTCTTGCTGCCTTTTCAAAAGCTAACCACGGACTTAATGTCTATATTCTTCAGGAACTATAAATTCCACAAGGGCAGGGACTATAGCTATGTTTACTGCTGCATCCCAAGCACAGGGCATGGCATGTATTAAGATGCTTAAAAATATCTGTGGTATAAATAAATGCACAAAAATATTAATACTGGTTATGTCAGCACATGGTATTATGTGTTTTTATACATCTCACATTTCTAAACTTTCTTTTTTTTTTTTTTTTTTTTTAAAGATTTTTTTATTGATTTATTTGACAGAGAGAGACACAGCGAGAGAGGGAACACAAGCAGGGGGAGTGGGAGAGGGAGAAGGAGAAGCAGGCTTCCCGCCGAACAGGGAGCCCGATGCGGGGCTCGATCCCAGGACCCTGGGATCATGACCCGAGCCGAAGGCAGACGCCCAACCGACTGAGCCACCCAGGCGCCCCTCTAAACTTTCTTTAATGAGGCTAAATAATGCTTATTATAAAAATGAATAAGGGAGTAGCTCAATACTTGTAAAACAAAAAAATTAAATCCAGCATTCTTCAGATGATATACCTGAATTACAAGACATACAAAACCCATATTAACACAGGTCCTTTCTTTCCAGTCAATCTAATTCTCAAACTACAAATTTTCATGGCTTCAAGAAGAGAAACAGAACCAGGTGTTTAAAATAAAAATATCTGGGGAGCACCTGGGTGGGTCAGTTGGTTAAGCATCCGACTTTTTTTTTTTTAAGATTTTATTTATTCATGAGAGAGAGAGAGGCAGAGGGAGAAGTAGGCTCCCCGCGGAGCAGGACCCTGGGATCATGACCTGAGCCGAAGGCAGACACTTAACCAACTGAACCACCCAGGCACCCCACATCCGACTCTTGATTTTGGCTCAGGTCATGATCTCAAGGTCATGAGATCAAGCCCTCTGTGGGGCTCCATGCTCAGTGCAGAGACTGCTTAGGATATTCTCTCTCCCTCTCCCTCTGCCCCACTCCACTGCTCATGCACTCCTGCTCTCTCTTTCTTTCTCTCTAAAATAAATAAATAAAATCTTTAAAATAGAAATATTTTATAGCCTTTTACTATTATGAATCTTTCCTTTAAGTTAGTTAATTTATTTACTTACTTACTTATTTACTTATTTATTTATTTATTTATAGTAATTGCTACACCCAACATGGGGCTCGAACTCATGACCCCAAGACCAGGAGTCATGCTATTCCAACTGAGCCAGTCAAGTACCCCTTAGAGATTTTATTTAAGTAATCTCTACACCCAACATGGGGCTCAAACTTACAAACCTGGGATCAAAAGTCACATGCTTTACCGAATGAGCCACCAGGCACCCCTTATATCTTTTTTTTTAAGACTTATTTTGGCGGGGGGCAGGGGCAGAGGGAGAGGGAGACAGAGAATCTGAAGCAGACTCCCGCTGAGTTTGGAGCCCAACAGGGGACACAATCCCACGACCCTGAGATCATGACCTGAGCTGAAACCAAGAGTTGGATGCTCAACCGAGCCACCCAGGCACCCCTAAACATTATGTTATTGATAAGTAATCTTCTTATGTAAGTTTAAACCAGTTTTCGTGTTGATAGTTTTTACTTGATTCTCAGGCTCACAACATTATATTGTATATTACCTTATATTATGTTAATAAATATATAAACTTCACATACTCTGAATATGAAAAAAAATCGAAATTCTATGTCTTATGAAGAACATACACTTAGTACCACAGAAACATTAAAGCTCATTTCTTATTTACCACAGATCTCATGAACCTAAAAAATAAGAAGCAAAAATTCTCAAGAGTATAAAACACCAAATAATCCCTATTTCCAGCTTTCAGATTTTTATCAAGTAACCAACTTCTAAACATAATTTATATATTATATTGTTTCCAAATATTAAACCTGAGTTTAAAAACTTTGAGACAGGAATCAGCACATTTTTTTCTGTAAATGTTCAGATAGAAAATGTTTTAGGTTTTGGGTCACCTGGGTGGCTCAGTCGGTTAAGCCTCTGCCTTTGGCTCAGGTCATGATCTGAGGGTCCTGGGATCGAGCTGAGCCCCACATCAGGCTCCCTGCTCAGCAGGGAGCCAGCTTCTGCCTCTCCCTCTGCCTGTGGCTCCCCCTGCTTGTTCTCGCTCTCTCTCTCTCTGTCAAATAAAGAAAATCTTAGGAAAGGAAAGGAAGGGGAGGGGAAAGAGGAAGGGAAGGGAAGGGAAGGGAAGGGAAGGAAAGAAAAGGTTAGGTTAGGTTTTAGGTTTGGTTTTGTATGCTCCACCCCCAGGGTGGAGACCAACACAGGGCTTGAACTCATGACCCTGAGATCAAGACCTGAGCAGATACCAAGAGTAAGATGCTTAACCAACTGAGCCAACCAGATGCCCATGAAAAATATTTTAGGTTTTTAAGGCCACAAGATCTCTGTCACAACCATTCAACTCTGTTATTGTAATAATGAAAACTGCTACAGACAAAAAGTAAATGAATAAGCACCTGACCATGCTCCATTAAAACTTTATTTATAAAAATGGCAGTAGGGGGCGTCTGGCTGGCTTGGTTTGTGGAGCATGTGACTCTTGATCTGGGGTTGTGGGTTTGAGCCCCACGTTGGGTATAGAGGATACTTAAAAATAAAATCTTTTTTTAAAAATTTAAAAATTAGGGGCGCCTGGGTGGCTCAGTCGTTAAGTGCCTGCCTTCAGCTCAGGTCATGATTCCAGGGTCCTGGGATCGAGCCCCACATCGGGCTCCCTGCTCAGCGGGAGGCCTGCTTCTCCCACTCTCACTCACCCTGCCTGTGTTCACTCTCTTGCTGTGTCTCTCTCTGTCAAATAAATAAATAAAATCTTAAAAAAAAAACCTTTAAAAAATAAAAAAAAAAATTTTAATTTAAAAATTAAATAAATAAAATTAAAAATGGCATCAGGCCAGATTCATCCCATGTGCCATGGTTTGTTGACCCCGGCATAGAATATTATATCCATCAACTCTCCCCATATAGAAATAGTGTAGGTCTTCTCTCATACTTATCTATTTTTTTTGAAGATTGTATTTATTTAGGGGCACCTGGGTGGCTCAGTCGGTTAAACATCTGCCTTCGGCTCAGGTCATGATCCCAGGGTCCTGGGATAGAGCCCCACTTCGGGCTCCCCGCTCAGCGGGAAGCCTGCTTCTCGCTCTCCCACTCCCCCTGCTTGTGTTCCCTCTATCGCTGTGTCTCTCTCTGTCAAATAAATAAATAAAATCTTTAAAAAAAAAAAAAGACCTGAGCTGAAACCAAGAGTCAGATGCTTAACCACCCAGGCGTCCCTCTCATGCTTATCTTTTTAATGGAAATCTCCATATTTAAGCACTATCCACTCATTCACTTACTCTACAGATTTTTACTATTACATGCTAGAAACAGCATTAGAAGTTAGGAATAAAAAAGGAAAAAAATAATAAAGCCCTGCCCTCTTAATGCTTACATTCCAATAGCGAAATTTAAAAACAAAACAAGTGAAGGGGGAAAAAAGAGAGAGAGAGAAACCAAGAAACAGACTCTTAACTATAGAGAACAAACTGATGGGAGGGGTAAAATAGGTAATGGGGACTAAGGAGTGCAATTGTTGTGATGAGCACTGGGTGATGTATGGAATTGTTGAATCACTGTATTGCACACCTGAAACTAATATGTAACACTGCATGTTAACTATACTGGAATTAAAATAAGGGGGTGCCTGGGTGGCTCAGTCAGTTAAGCATCTGCATTCAGCTCAGGTCATGATCCCAGGGTCCTGGGATTGAGCCCCACATCAGGCTCCCTACTCAGCAGGGGAGTCTGTTTCTCCCTCTCTCTCTCTCTCCACCCCCTCCCCCTGATTGTGCGTGTGCTCTCTCTCTCTCTCTAATAAATAAAATAAAAACAATAAAAAAATTTTTAATATGAAATTTCAGTGAGGGAACACAAAATTATCACCAAAAGAGGGGAGTAGTGAATACAGAACATAAATATACAAAAGGTGATCTAGCTTCAGTTAAGTAAGATCTTTCGCTAGAATTCCAGTAAACTAGAATAAGGAGCATCCCTTGCAAGGTTAACAGCAGAGGCAAGAAATAGAGAATATGCAAATGCGTATCTAGAAGAAGTTGAAATTATAAATATATACCAAAAAGATAGGTTAAAATGGCAGAGTATTTATATACGATGTCATCTCCCTAACTAAACACATCACTCTCAATTCACTGGTTTCACTGCTCCTCAGGAGCTACCAAAAATAAAACTAGAGCAAATGAATGGCCAGCTTCATGTATCTACAAACAAATGAAAGGTTTGCCCTTTTGTGAGCAACAGGTAAAGCTAGAGAGGATCAATGTCCACCAAGTAGGGTAGGAAAACTTCCATGTGGAAAACAGAGACTAGTACAAATGCCGCAATCAGTACATTACATCTGGGCACACAATGTGAAGGTTAGAGGGAAAGACTGCAGCTCGAGATGTCTGAAACACAGCCTATGAATGAATGCAGGCAGCTGGCAATAAGGAGCCTAACATGTATATCCTGCTCCCTGTACGGAGTTACACATCCTTTCCTCCTAGCCCTGTTGTCCTCTCACTTTCACTTTCTTCACAGAACCTGATTCTCTACAGATGACTGAAAGGTGTGGCCACCAAATGAGATGAGGTACTACTCCACTTTCATCCTCGGTTTCTTTCCCTTTGCTCAGACTCCTGCATTTTTTTTAGTATTTTCCTCTCTGCTCTTCTAGCCTGCATGCTGAATTCAAGATAGCTGAGACTCCACAAAGACAAAAGAAAAAAATGTTTTGACTTCTGCTGTTATCTACATGTAAAATGTACACCCTGCCCACCTTATACTCATTAGGACAGCTAGTATGAAAACAAAACAAAACAAACAAAACCAGAAAATATCAAGTGTTGGCAAGGGTATAAAGAAATCAGAACTGTTATGCACTGTTGGTAGAAATGCAAAATGGCATAGCCACTGGGGAAAACAGTTGGCAGTTCCTCAAAAAATTACAAATAGAATTACCATATGACCCAGCAATTCCACCTCTGGATATATACCCCAAAGAATTGAAAGCAGGGTCTCAAAGAGATATCTGCACCCCTGTGTTCACAGCAACATCATTCACAATAGCTAAAACATGGAAGCAACCCAAGTGTCCAATGACATGAATGGATAAAGCAAGTGTGATATATACACACAATGGAGTATTATTCAGCCTTTAAAAGGAAGGAAATTCTGACATATGCAACATGAACCTTGATGACATTATGCTAAGCAAAGTAAGTCAGCCAAAAAAAAAGACAAATACTATATGATTCCACTTAGATGAGATACTCAGAGTAGTCAAAATCATAGAAACAGTAGAATGGTGGTTGCCAGAGGCTTGCGGGGGAGGGAGGTTGTTATGGGGAGTTATTGTTTAATGGGTATAGAATTCAGTTTTACAAGATGAAAAGAGTTATAGATATGGATGGTAATGGATGCACAACATTATAAGTGTATTTAATACCACTGAACTGTGTACTTTAAAATGGTTACAATTTTTTTCTTTTTTAAAGATGTATTTATTTTAGAGAGAGAGAGCATGCGCAAGGGGAGAGGGGCTGAGGGAGAGGTGGAGAGAGAGTCCCAAGCTGACTTCCCACTGAGTGGGAAGCCTGACGTAGGGCTTGATCCCACAACCCTGATATCGTGACCCAAGCTGAAACCAAGAGCTGGATACTTAACAGCCTGTGCTACCCAGATGCCCCCAATGATAAATTTTATGTTATTAAGTATTTTAGCACAATAAAAAAAAGTATGCCCTGTTCAAGAGCAGGAATTATGGTTAGCAGAAATAAAGAAATAAAAGGCTGCTTCAGGGGGAGGGGAGTCGGAGGGATGGGGTGGCTGGGTGATGGACATTGGGGAGGGTATGTACTATGGTGAGCGCTGTGAATTGTGTAAGACTGATGAATAGCAGACCTGTACCCCTGAAACAATACATTATGTGTTAATTTTAAAAAAAAATTTTTTTTTTTAAAGATTTGCTTCATTTTTTTCTTGACTCCTCCACCAATACATATTGGGTACCACCATGCCATGGTTAAATTGAACTATTTACCATTTCCTGAACCTGCTCCATTGGATTATTTACCATTTTCCTGCCTCACTCCTGCTATTTTCTTAACCTAGAATGCCCTAGATGGCTGCCCCTCGTTTCAGTCTAAAATATTCTACACTTTCTTCAAGAGCAGCAAAAATGGCATTTCCAAGAACCTGCCCAAAAGAGCTAATGCCTCTTTCTGTCCACAGTAGCTTACTCAGACCTCTATTCCCAAATACTACAACATCCTTGTATCATGATTGCTTGTGTGTGTTCTTTTACTGCAGGACATGCTCAAAGCCTTTTGTGTAAAAATCTTGTTTGCTTTTTATGTTTTCTTAAAAATCAGAGATATTTATACCTCAGTGTTGCTTAAAAGGTAAATGAAGATTGGAACTAGATGTCATCTAGAACCCATAGTTTCAGCCCTAAGTCAAACAATCAAAGGCTTTTTCCCTTGGTATCTCAATTGGCTATACAGAGGCTGTGCTGCAAAGCACAGGCAAATCTTCTGTTCTACTCCCAACACCAAATGAGCCAAGCCAGCTCTTCAACCCAGAATTACTCAGGAAACTGAAATATTCCATCCTCAGGCAGAAGACTGACAGCAGAAAGAGCAACACTTGGATATTATTCAGCAATATATTTAAAAGTAAGTAAGAGAATTTCCAGGCAATGTCTTCTCTGGGTAGCCTGAAATTTTTACCTCATAACCAAACAAAATAATCATATTGTCCACCTAGAGAGCAGTAATCCCCAGTGTTTGGAGTTCCTAAAACACTGCCTACACACGTGCTGTTCTTACTTCTTGGCCTGCAGTCCCTCATCCTCATCCCCCCATAGGCTTAGCAAACACCTCAAAAACCCAGGTAAGAAGTCAAATTCTCTAGGAAACCTTTTCTGACCACTCTTTGTGGAGACTAAGATTTGATAGAAACAAAAGGCATAGGGGCGCCTGGGTGGCTCAGTCGTTAAGCGTCTCCCTTCAGCTCAGGTCATGATCCCAGAATCCTGGGATCGAGCCCCGCATCGGGCTCCCTGCTCAGCAGAAGCCTGCTTCTCCCTCTCCTTCTCCTCCTGCTTGTGTTCCCTCTCTCGCTGTGTCTCTCTCTAATAAATCAATAAAATCTTTAAAAAAAAAAAAAAAAAGAAAAAGAAAAAGAAACAAAAGGCATTCATTAGTGTTTATGGTATCAATTAAAATTAGAATGGGGTGCCTGACTGGCTTAGTCGGTAGAGCACGCAATTCTTGATCTTGGGGTTGTGAGTTCAAGCCCCACATTGGGTGTAGAGATTACTTTAAAATCTTTAAAATAAAATAATATTACTCAGAATGTCTAGTATCTCACCTGAGATAATACCTCTAATATTTCCATGAGACAGTCCATTTACTTTTTGTGAAATAATTGTTTTGCCTTTTTTTTTCCTGGATTCAAATCCTATAAGCAAAAGCAGTTAAAAAAAAGAAAAAAAGAACTGCCTCTTAAAGCCTAAGCAGTTTTGGGTGCCTGGATGGCTCAGATGGTTGGGCGTCTGCCTTTAGCTTGGGTCATGATCCCAGGGTCCTGGGATCGAATCCCGCATCGGGCTCCCTGCTAGGCGGGGGGCCTGCTTCTCCCCCTGCTCATATTCTCTCTCTCTCTCTGTATCTCTGTGTCTCGAATGAATAAATTAAAAAATCTTAAAAAAAAAAAAAAGCCTAAGCAGTTTTGAAACAAATAGCAGATGCAAAAAAGAGATGAAATTTCAACACTGCCTTTGTAATCAAAGTGTGATTTTAGACTAACTAGAGTTAGACTCACCCTGAGCCTATTTCCTATTCTTTAAAATGGGTGTCCACCTAGTACAGTTCCTAACACAGAGAAGGCCCACAAAACTCGAAAATCATTTTTATAGTCTAGAGTATACTTCGGCACCAGATTCATTCCTATGACTAGCTCTCAGTCTGAAACAGTGTTGTTCAACAGCCGCAGGTAACTACTGGTCACTTGAAATCTGGCTAGTACAAAATAACGTGCTTTAAGTGTAAAATACACACAATATTTCAAAGACTTGGTGAAAAAAATATAAAATACCTTATTAACATTTTGTATATCAATTACATGAAAAGAGATACTTCGGATACATTGGGTTAAATGAAATAAAATTAATTTCCTCCGCTTTTTAACTTTCTTAATGTGGCTTTTAGAAAATTTTAAATTATATGTTTAGCTCTCATATTTCTACTGGACAGGCTGACTTATACTTTGACTTCAAGCTAGTAAATGCGCTCTCTTAACCATACCGTGCACTACTTGACAGGGGTTCACTCCGGCGAATTCACGCGCTATTTAACACTCCCCACTTCCACAACCCGGGAAAGCTAGATGTAATAGCTGTTTAATTTTAATTTTAACCTGGAGCGCACAGATCCGCCGAAGCAACTCGAAATTGCCGCTCACACAACAACAGAGAAAAAGTTGAGAAAAAACCCAGAGTCCTCTCCGGTTCGTGTCTGCTGCGGGGCTGGGAGCTTGAGCAGAAAGGGGTCACCCTTAAGAAAGTGAGAGGAGGCGACGGAGCGAGCGCCCCGGATCTGAAGGGGTATAATGTAGAGCCCACGGAGTGGAGGTGTAAGGAGGAAAGCCTTCTCAGCTTCTGAGGGGCCCAATCTGAGGGCGGAGGGGAAGGGCCTGGGCTCCGCGGCCGCAGCTGCAGGGAGGACAGGTACCTTAAGAATCCCCCTCATCTTCGCCAGAAAGGGGCGGAACTCCTCGAGTGACACCTCCGGATAGAGCTGGCTCCGCAGCAGCTCCTCCGTGATGCCCTGGTGCCCGTGGAAAGCTTCCTGGGCCAGGCCGCTCAGCAGCCCGCTCAGAGCTTTAGAGCCCTCAAGCTCGCCCGCCATGGTCAGCGGCAGCCCCGCCCCCCAACAGCTGAGCGCGGCCCCCGCTACGGCACCCGGGATGGGCCTAAATGGCTTGGGCAAAGGCGCGCGGGACAAACGGCGGCCAAGTTCCACCAGAGGTTGGTATTGGCAGCTACCAGTTTTGCTCCGCAAAACCCATCCTCTTAGGTTGCACCCAGGGAGCTATCCATTCAGTTCCAGAAGAATCACTTTACTTAACGCTGATTCCCTTCCTCACTCCAGGCCCTGCTGAAAGGAAAGATCACTTGGGGAAGATCACTTGAGATGGGGAACTCTCCTACGAAGGCGGCGGTTTAACTTCGGAATGGCTGCATCTCATTCCAGGCTTTGCCAATCCCCTAACTGAATAGGATCTATCACTTATATCGATCTACCACTCATATCTAATCTCTGCCTAATCATTACCTGTCCACCTTTTGTCCCATAAAATTTAACTATCCCCTGATAACGTAGTGTGTTTGCTAGGATTGTTCCTTGCCTTTTTACATTAATGTGTCTTGTCTTTCTGGCTATCTCAGTGTGGCTCTGATCCAATGCTCCTTTCTATAACAAAGATTTTGCTAACACTTTCTTTACAATCCTGAAATGAAATGCATAGGTTATATAACTTTCTGCCCATATGATTTCAAAAAATCAATATATTATTCACCCATAAAAAGGAATGAGGTACTGATACACGCTACAACATGGATGAATCTTAAAAACATGCTAAGTGAAAGAAGACAGACACAAAAGGTGAAGTAGTATATGATCCTATCTACGTGAAATGTCCAGAAAAGACAAATCCATGGAGACGGAAAGATTTAATGGTTGCCAGAGACCAAGAGGAAAGGGGAATGGATTAATGGGTACTAGATTTCTTTCAGGGGTGATGAAAATGTTCTAGAATTAGATAGTGGTATGGTTACACAACTTTGTGAATATACTAAACCCACCGAATTATACACGTTAAAAGATGAATCGCACAGTATGTGAACTATATTTCAATTTAAAAGTCAACATAATGACCTAATTATAATTTAAAATAAAAATAAAAGGAAATTAATTTAAAACATCCATATTTCAGTGTGTAAGTGTTGGGGCACAACTATACTGGTGACTAGGAGACGTATGGGATAGCCAAATGCCTGCAGCTTTATGTTGAACCTCCTGTGACAAATACAAACTGACACCGGTATGCTGTCTTGGTGATTCCAGAGAGAAAGAGAGAGAGAGCAGCTCTCTGCTACCGGTAACTTGATCTTCTGAAATGTGAACAAAGGTCGCTAATGTTCAGAACAAAAAACATTCTTTCCTCACTTTACCCAGTAACTGTAAACCAGGAATGTTCTGTGTATACTAAAGCCTGCTAAGAACATAAACACAATGGTATAACTGAGTTCCATTTCAGACAATAATAAACATGTAGGTTTTTCACAAAGGTGAATATCCCCCTTCATGGCAGGATGTCTAATACACCTGGCCCCTGTCCAGCCTGGGCCATCCCTCCCCTTCCGTCGTCAGGACAACTGACATCCCCTCTCAAGGTAGTGCCACCTTGTTGCAGTGTTGAGAATCACCAATCTAGACTGATTTAATTAATGTTTATCCAGCGTTTGCCTGAAGTCAAGAGGCATTCTTTACAATCCTGAAATGAAATGCATAGGTTATATAACTTTCTACCCATCTTTATAATAGAAAAGATGTATTTCTTTCCCTAGAGGAATTTTCTTTTTTTTAAGATTTTATTTATTTATTTATTTATTTATTTATTTGACAGAGAGAGAGAGAGCGCATGCACAAGTAGGCAGAGCAGCAGGCAGAGGGAGGAGAAGCAGGCTCCCTGCTGAGCAGAGAGCCTGATGCGGGGCTTAATCCCAGGACCCTAGGATCATGACCTGAGCCGACAGCAGCCGCCTAACCAACTGAGCCACCCAGGCACCCCAGAAATTAATTTTCTAAAAGGCAAATTCAGAGATGCTTTTACAGCTCCAAGAAAAGCAAACCTAGAGATAAATTATATATTGTGTTAAGTATGTCTACAGGAATTGCAGAGAATGGTCAACATAAGAGGGAAAAGGGTTGTGAGTGGAAACAGCAGTATTAAGCACATGACTTGCAAATTACCTACCAGAAAGCCTGTACCATTTATTTCCATGAAACCTTCCTAACACTGACTGATATTATTCTATATAATCTTTGCCATCTGATAGATGAGAAATATTATCTTATTGTTTTCATTTGTACTTCTTAAATTTGAGAATGAATACTTTTTTATATATATTTATTGACTACTTGTATTTCCTCCCATTTTCTTGACAATTCTCTGTAGGGTTTCTGTCACTTCAGTGATTTCTTTTTTTTTTTTTTTTAAGATTTTATTTATTTTTTTGACAGAGAGAGACACAGTGAGAGAGGGAACACAAGCAGGGGGAGTGGGAGAGAGAGAAGCAGGCTTCCCGCCGAACATGGAGCCCGATGTGGGACTCGATCCCAGGACCCTGGGATCATGACCTGAGCCGAAGGCAGACGCTTAACCGACTGAGCCACTCAGGCGCCCACTTCAGTGATTTCTAAGAGCTCTTTTACACTGGGAATATTAATGATTTTCACCTATATTGAGACATTTTCCTCAGGTTTAGATGGTTGGCTCTGTCAACCTGCATAGAAGTCTGGAAGGTTGTTCACTGACATGCTAGAGAGTGTATCTCTGAATAATTGAGAATGGTTTTTTGTTTGTTTGTTTTTGTTTTTAGAAAGGGAGAGAGGTCAGAAGGACAGGGAGAGGGAGAATGCCAAGCAGTCTCCACGCCCAGTGCAGATCTCAGAACCCTGAGATCATGACCTGAGCTGAAATCAAGAGTCAGATACTTAACCGACTGAGTCACCCAGGCACCCCGGAAATGGTTTTTATTTGCTTCTTTCTGCTTACCTAATTTTTCTAAATGTCTACAATGCACATGCAATACTATTGTAATAAAAAGTTATGTAATGAAAAGATAAGTAGTATGTCCTAAAATCAAAATCCTTTTAATAAAAAGCTTTAAAGAACATACGTGTTCTACATGACTGAGAAAAGCTATATACCTTACATAGTGTTTCTTGAATGTTTTGATAACATAAGATGCTCTCAGAATCCAATAGAAGCCTCAGATACTTTCCCCAAAAAATACACACCAAATGTAGCCTACAATATCTAGGTTAATTTACCCCTCTGAAGTCTTTCTATAAACCTACTTTTTTACTGGCCCTAAGAACTCCCTCTCAACATTCCCAGGTCTAATTAAAACTCACAAGAAATAGATGACTCTTTTAGAAGCAGCGGAAACTACTATACATCACTACCACTCCTTAACTCTTATCCCATTGTATGTAATACCTGGACATATCATTGCCTGCTTGAGCCTACAGCGAATTCCAAAACACCAATGTGATCAATAAAAGAAAATCATCCTTGCCACCAGGAGCTGCTATTGCCAATGCAGCTGTTCAAGGTTGGTTAACAGCTGCATTGCTGGAATGCCTTTCGAACAAAAGTATCAAAGCACAAAGTTTTATTTTATTAAATTTCAAAACACAACGTGTTTACAGATAACCTGGGCACAGTCCCATTAAAAGGATTGTCTAAGGCGAGGCAGCAGCAAAGACCCTGAAGCCTTGGCTCAGATGGAAAATACAAGCACCTAAAACAGCCTTCCCAGAAAATAGGTTTCCATTCTAAGTTCCATTAAGCATCTGGTCACTTCTCTTAAACTCCTTTTATGGCTCATGGGCTGTTTGATCCAGGGTCAGAAATAGGTGTTTTTGTAAGATTTTCCATTTCTGAAAATGTTAAAATAAGAAATGTGGACCAAAATAATGTACAAACACAAGGGCCCAAAGTTTTGCAAGAAACTCTCCCTGCTCCCGGTCTCCACTCTACCTTTTCAAATTCTATTTTAATTACCATTCACTCCACTTGGCCAGCCACTCAGCAGCTATTAGTGGAGAGCTTTGTGCCATTCTGCTAGGCTCTATGGGATACAGAAATGAACAGAACAGTCTCTGCCCTAAAATCTTATATTCTGGTAAGGGAAAATGATATGTAAATGAAGGGCAGCAGAATATGCTACCTTAAAATATGCCACTTTGGCATAAGGATTATTTTGAGCTAAAGGCAATGAGAAGAAGCAGATATAAGGAAAGCTTCTGGCCCTCCCATTTGCCTGAACGCAGGACATAAATTTTCAAAGGTATCCTTCCTCTGTCTACCAGGAAAGAAAAAAGTTAATCCCAGGAGACAACTTTAGACTCTTACCAATGAAGAAGGCATGGAATTAAAACTGCATAACAAATCTTACTCTTGTTTACTGGGCTTTGCCTGGTCATCACCCCATAACTGACTGGTCTTCCTGACCTTTTTTTTTTTGCTTAAGATGGCATATAAACTGGAGTTCTAAGCCATTGCTTTGAGTTACTCATTTTTCCCTGGGCATCTCACATGTATACATGAGGTATACATGTTAATAAACTTCTGTTTTTCTCATTAATCTGTCTTTTATCATAGGGGGTCCTAGCCAAGAACTTACAAGAATAGAGGCAAAATTATTTTTTCCTCCTTTACTTAAACAAATGCTTAAAATACAAGGAACTAAGGGTTACTACTACTAAGTACCTAGAAGTAACTATCAGATTTGGTAGTAGAAGAAAAAAGATTAGGGGCGCCTGGGTGGCTCAGTCGTTAAGCGTCTGCCTTCGGCTCAGGTCGTGATCCCAGGGTCCTGGGATCGAGCCCCGCATCGGGCTCCCCGCTCGGCGGGAAGCCTGCTTCTCCCTCTGCCACTCCCCCTGCTTGTGCTCCCTCTCTCACTGTGTCTCTCTCTTCAAATAAATAAATAATAATAAAAAAAAATTTAAAAAAAAAAAGAAGAAAAAAGATTAACTCAGCCTGTATAGGTCAGACAGAGTAGCTTATTGGTGAATAGTGTTGAAGGAGGTAATCAAGAGGACATGACACTAGTTGACCCATGAGCTGGATGCAGGCAATCAGAGGTTCCTCAACCCCGCCTATCTTTGGAATGTTCATTCTGCCCCGCTCCCACAGTGGGAGCTATTCCAAGGACATAGTCTGTAGAGAATAAGGTGTTGTTGAGACCATCTGGATGGTGTATGTGACTGAGCCCAGTTACGGCCTCTATATAAACTTTAAGATGATAGGTGCAGAGATCTACTCATCTTGCAGCCACCCAAGACAAGCCTCATAAATTTCCTTGCTTATTAAAACTGCTACCTGCTGGATGTGAGTGGTGTGCCTCTTTCTTCAGTCTCTCCTGCCCTCCGTGTATGGGGCCTGGTTTCAGATTTTACCCAGGGAACTCTGAGGTTGCAAACCAACAAATAACCAGACATGTTGCAGGGGAAATAGCATGTTCTGTGTATGGAGGCATGAAACAGAATGGTATGTTGAGGTACACTATGAACCCCATAGTGTAATGATGGGGTACAGGACATACTACACCAAAATATGGAAACTTGGGGTAGTGAATATGTGAAGAAACATGAGAAAAAAACTTGAGAAATAACAGGTACAGGAAGAACTCCCTGATCTCCCCCTTCTTTTCTGAAGTAGGTCAGAAGACTCTCATGTGAGAGTTGTCCTCTCTGTACCCAGAGCATTATTATCTCCAAAGATGGAGGGATGCCAAGAGGAATCTGAAAAAACAGGCCTTGCTGAATTTTCCCAGTTTACAACCCTTAGCTCTTATCTTTTTGTCCTATCACATTTTTTCCCACAACTTTCCACTCTTCATCAAATCTAACATAAAGTTTAACCACTTCTTCAGGTCTTGTCCTTATCAAGCCTCCCATGTCACATGAAACATATTAAATAAATTTGTATGCTTTTCTCTTATTAATAAATCTTTTGTTACAGAGCCCCAGCCAAGAAGCTAGAAGGGCAGAAGGAAAAAGTTATTTTTCCTCCCCTACAGTAGCATGAATAGGAGGAGCCTAGAGTAATAAATCTGGAAAGATAAACAGAGTCTGTGTCATAGAGATGGAAAATTTACATATAATGCTGACTTTTATACTTGGTCAAGGTATAACTGAACAGTTGTAAGCAGGGAAGTAATAAGATCAGATTTGGGGGTGCCTGGGCAGCTCAGTCATTAAGCGTCTGCCTTCAGCTCAGGTCATGATCTCAGGGTCCTGGGATAGAGCCCCACATCAGGCTCCCTGCTCGGCGGGAAGCCTGCTTCTCCCTCTCCCACTCCGCCTGCTGTGTTCCCTCTCTCGCTATGTCTCTCTGTCAAATAAATAAAACCAAAAAAAAATTTAAATTTAAATTTTAAAAAAGTTTAGGTTTTCAGTGTTTTTTTTTTTTTTTTTTTAAGATTTATTTATTCATTTGAGTGGTGCCTGGGTGGCTCAGTCAGTTAACCATCTGCCTTTGTCTGAGGTCATGATCCCAGGGTCCTGGGATGGGGCCCCACATAGCGCTCCCTGCTCAGCAGAGAGCCTGCTTCTCCCTCTCCCACTGTTGCTCCCCCTGGTTGTGCTCTCCCTCTCTCTCTCTCTGTCAAATAAATAAAATCTTAAAAAAAAAAAAAAGATTACTTATTTGAGAGGGTGCACACGCATGCAAGCTCACACGAGTGGGGGGCGGGGCAGAGGGAAAAATCTTCAAGCAGACTCCGCATTGATCATGGATCCCAACATGGGGCTCAATCCCAGGACCCAAGGGATCATGACCCATGAGGTCATGACCTGAGCCAAAGGTTTAACCAACTGAGTCACACAAGGTGCCCCATGAGATTTGCGTTTTCAAAAGATTCTTCTGGGGGCGCCTGGGTGGCTCAGATGGTTAAGCATCTGCCTTCGGCTCAGGTCATGATCCCAGGGTCCTGGGATCGAGCCCCACGTCCGGCTCCTGGCTCAGCGGGAAGCCTGCTTCTCCCTCTGTCTCTCCCCCTGCTCGTGCTCTTTCTCTCTCTCTCTGTATCTCTGTGTCTCGAATGAATAAATAAAATCTTAAAAAAAAAAAGATTCCTCCATGTGGCAGTGTAGCAAACTGAAGAAGCGGGGAAGGCCAAGGCTAGACTATCTCCGTAAGCAAACAGATGATGACGTGGGTCTGACCTAAGGAGTTCCACACTGGGCTCCCTGCTCAGTGGGGATCCTGCTTCTCCCTCTGCCTGCTGCCTCCCCTGCTTGTGCTTTCTCTATCTCTCTCTCTCTACCAAATAAATAAATAAATAAATAAAATCTTAAAAAAAAACTTTATTGGTAAATATTTCATTGTTTCTCTAAAAGATAGACATTAAAAAAAAACCATAATAATGATTCACATAAAATACAACTTTGTTAACTATAAATCCATACTCAAATGTCTGTCTCACAAACTTCATTTTTTTTTTTAAAGATTTTATTTTATTTATTTGACAGAGAGAGAGAGACAGCTAGAGAAGGAACACAAGCAGGGGGAGTAGGAGAGGGAGAAGCAGGCTCCTGGCCGAGCAGGGAGCCCGATGCGGGGCTCCATCCCAGGACCCTGGGATCATGACCTGAGCCGAAGGCAGACGCTTAACGACTGAGCCACCCAGGCGCCCCAAACTTCATATTTTTTAATTGTCTGTCTGAATATTTAAGTACTTGATTAACCAGCAAGGAACAATTAGTTTTCTTCTCCCTTGCACAGTTTGTTATTGAGACCACCATTAAGCCCTATTTTATTAAGCCATATTGCTTGCATCATTCTTTTAATTTTTTTAAGTTTATTTACTTATTTAAGTAATCTCTACACCCAACGAGGGGCTCGAACTCAGGACCCCGAGATCAAGAGTCACACACTCCCCTGATTAAGCCAGCCATGCACTCCCGTTCCTTTTTTTAAATCTGAAGTTTCTTTTAATCTATAAGTTCCCCTTCCATCTTGTTTTTGTTTTTGTTTTCTTGCAATGTATTTGCAGGTCATTTATCCTAAAGAGTTTCTCAGATTCTATGTCTTATTGATTGTATCTTCATGGGTTATCATTTTTAAAAACTATAATCTATCCTGTATGTCCTGTAAACCTGTGAATTAGAAATTACACCTAGGAACTTGATTAGATTCGGGTTCAATTCTTTTTTTCTTCCATTGGGAAATATCTAATGTCTGCTTGCCTCTCTTTTTGTGTTGTGCCCCACATCTTGACCCCCAAAACAACAATCATTTATTTTGCCTACAAATTTGCAATAATTAGTATTAAGTTGATTCCTATTTTTAGATAGAAAATCTGGTTTACTTAAAACAGGTCATGAAGCTTCTACGTTTGCCAGCCCCCTTTTTTGGTTTTTCCTCTTCCCATTTTCAGACATCTTTTCAGTGCGAAGCTTACAAAGTGATAAAAATGTCAACTAGAAATCTTTCAGGGAAAATCAGAAAAATCAAAGTATATTTAAGGAAAACAGGCCTCTGCTTCATGTAACATTGGAAGGCAAACAAAAAAATGAATGATGCGAGCAATATGGCTTAGGAAAAATAGAGCTTAATGGTTGTCTCAATGACATAAACTCACACAGAGGAGAAGAAAAATAGATTATACATAATAACAATAAAAACCATTGTCTTTGGTGTGAAAAATTAAGAGAGGATATATACACAACGCTCTCCCCTTTTCCAACCCCAACAGAGCCTAGCTCAGTCTTGTTATTAGGGGCTTAGCAAGTGGTTCAGCATCCGTCCTAGGGAAGACAACCCTCACCTGGATAGATGGCCAAGTACTACTGTTTTATAAAACCTACTTTACAAGTCTTTAGAGAAATTCTATAAGGCTAGTGATATTGCCAAATTCTCACATATGCTTCATGTCTGCTTGGATCTGACAGGATTTTTTTTTCAGTATTTCCATCCTTCACTAGCAACAGTGCTTTGCATAGCATACAAAAGTTTGCACATTTTAATACTTAATGTAATCCCATTCTAATGGGGAATTAATGTACATTGACACTTTTACGCAATCAAATTTTCAGCACTTATTTATTGCATAAATTGGGGGGGTAAAAAGTAATTCCGATTTGTCACAGAAAAATAAAAGATATATTTAGGACTTGAAATCTTTAAGATAATTAAAGCAATTGTCTTACTCATGGGGACTGTCCAAAAAAGCCAGTAATGGCATCTTCCAAATTCTGCTCTGTCTTTTATGGCTAATAGGTCTACTCCTTACACTAATAAAACTAGTGGAGTCTAACTAGCCTTTAGAGATCATGTAATTTAATCCTACTATTACATAGGTGAGGAAAATAAGACCCAGAGAACTTAAAAGACTTGCCCAAGATCACATAGTTAATAAGTAGCAGAGAAGAACTCTGAAGCCAGGATTTTGGATCCCCAAATTAATGCTATTTCCATCATCACACACTTGTTTCCATGATCGCACATCAGTTGTCTTAACAAGTAATCACAGGATATTTATGAGCTACATCAAAGAAGTCTGGTCCTTTCAAAAGAGAAATCAGCTTGGTTTTGGCTTGGGTCATGATTTCGGGGGTCATAAAATGGAGACTCCTGTGGGCTCTGCACTCAGCACGGATTCTGCTAGATTTTCTCTCTCTCCCTCTCCCTCTGCCCCTGCTCACTCACGCACTCAGGCTCTCTCTAAAATAAGTAAATGAATCTTAAGAAGAAAATAAAAAAGAAGTCAGCACCAGAAGCATTTGAATTAGAGAGCACCCTGGAAGGTTCAACTTCTAGTGCTCATTTCCTCACAGCGTGTTAAAGCGCCTGGTGATCACAGGATTAAGTACTTTTAACATATCCCAGACATCCCTGCTTTATGAGCGCTTAATATTTATTTGTGAAAGAACATTGAATGAACTTAACTTACATGAACTTCCATAGTAAAAACAGTGGTAACAAGAGCCCAGCAGTTTAGCTCATGACCTGGCAAGTCGTTGCTCTTTAAGGAAATACGGTTTCAATCTTCTTACAGGTTTACCTTGGGCTTCAGTTCTCTGTGTTTCGGTTACCTTACCTACTAAATATAATAATTATAATAATAATGGCTCCCACTTCATCGAATTATTGTGAAGATTAAATGAGATAAAACGTCTAAAGGGTTTAACAATGCACCTAGCACATAACTGAACTAAAATGATCATAACTAAAATGCTTAGGCTCCCCGTGAGTGGCTCATGTTTATATAAGAAACTAGTATACAGCGAGGGCGTTGTATCAGACAGGCAATCTGGTTTGGCAGGCAATCATTGCTTCAAAACTTGTTAAGATTCTCTGCAATTTAACGAGGACGTATTTAAATCTCTAACTACCCCTCAGTATCAATCAAGAGGAAACAATCAACACTTAAACCAAATGAAAACAGACACCCATCTCAAACCTCTCTCTTCCAACACGAACAAAACTCAACAAAATACAAGACTAAGCGGCCCAGGAAAAACCGCCTCAGCCCCGCCCGTTCAGGAGTAATCTAGGCGCCCACAACCCCTCGTAGACGCGTCGGGTTTGAATTAACGGAAGGGACCTCACGGCCGAGGCCAGGGCAGCGGGCGATGTGGGTGCCCAACACCCGCCTTTAAAATCATGGGTTGCCTGTTTGCCTCGCAAGCGTCCGCCCCCAGCGCGCCCCACCCCCCGAGCCCGGGGCCAACACTCCGGGTAACCCCCCAGCTCCCCGCCACAGCCACCTCAACCGGCGCGCGGCGGGCAGCCCGCTACGTCATGTCGGCGCCGCGCCGCTTCGCAGGCCCCCTCTCCCCCTCCTCCTCCTCCCGGCGTCCGCGCCGCTTTCTGGAAGCTTCGTGAAAGGCGTGGGAGTGTTCCGTTGCTCCGCGGCCGGCTGGAATCCGCGTCCATCCGTCCTTCCCAAGCCCACGCAGACCCAGCCAAGTTTGCCATGCCCGAGAACGTGGCACCTCGGAGCGGGACGCCCGCCGGGTCTGCCGGCGGCCGCAACAAAACCGCCTATCAGGACCGTGACAAGCCGGCCCAGATACGCTTCAGCAACATCTCCGCGGCCAAAGGTACCGCTCCCTGAGTCTGACCCGAGGCCGTGCGGGTCGAGCTCTGCACTCTCAGCCTGAACTTGGGTTGCTAAGGCTCATTTTCTGTTACTTGAGACGATCTTGTCTTTCCAGGGAGAGCAGCTCTGTGGAGGGATCTTTACTGTTTTCTGCCGGTAATTCCCAACGCTAAGTGTGGAGACCTTTGGGCTGGCCCTATTCTGGGTCTTAGGCGCCCGTAATTTTTCATCCTCGGTCGCTCATCATGCTTCAGGAGAAAGATGTCAAGGACCGAACGTAGCGGTCCCTTGGGATCTGACACATATCTGACACTGTCGTTTATCTGCTTATTGGTTCCACTGGTAGAATGTTGTTTGCAAAATACATTTTAGTTTTCAAGTGTTCTTATAAAAATAGCATTTAATTAAGCTCTCGGCGCAACTAGTGAAACGAATTGGGTAAACTTCGCGCTTACCTTGGGGCGGGGCCCTTTGTATTGGGCTGTGGGGAAGACTCACCCGTCCTGATTGAGCAGATGGAAAGCTAGGTTGTGCTTTTCTGTTCTCCCTGCATGTGCAACCAAGCACAAGCAAGTCTAGAAATATGGACGATTTATTGATGTTTCGTTGTTTTGTAGAATACTTTGGTATATGATAGAAATGAAAACCTGAGTTACCATTCTCTGTTACCAAGTGGTTTTGTGACCTTCGACCTTTAGCTAACTTTTTCTTTGCCATAAAATTTAGGAAAAGTTTTCGTTTTTTTTTTTTTTTTTTTGGAGTTATGAGAATTAAGAGTAGCTGTTGAGACAGAAGAGTCTGGAAGGAAAAATGAGAACGAAGCCTTAGAGATCTTAGATGATGAATATTGAGTGTTGAAATACAGTATTTCATTACAGTTAGAGAATAAAGTGCAAGAAGACAGGAGAGGTGAGACTGGAAGGGTAGGATGGGGCCAAATCTTGAAGGGCCTGGTGAGCAGAGGCCACGTGAATTATATGTGAACCTGACCTTTTTAAATGAGAACTCAGAACAGAGGGGCACAACTAGTTTTTCCAAGTCAGACAAAACCCAACAAGCTTGATAAAAGTTACTTTAGTTTAGATGGATTTTCAGTTGAGCCAGTTTTTTACTTAGATGTTATCCCAAAAAAGTGACCCCCCAAATTGGTTGATAATGTAAAAACCACATACACACACAGAAAATAATACTAGTTCTAGTATTCATGAGTCCTTTAACATAGACCCTACTGTGTGCCACACAGTATCTTAAACATCAGACACTTTTGGAGGTGTGAGCAGTCTAAAATCTTTTATTATTTTGGATAGGGTATGTTTTCCTAACTTCTTCATGTAGATGAGTGTGAGGGCATTCTTAAAGTGAACTGGTCTGCTTGTAGAATCATGCCTATGTAGGTCCACTAAAATCGCTTGAAAGCATAATATTGACTGGATAATTAGGAATAGCAGTCCAAAGTTATGAAACAATTAAATAGAAAATAATTTTTAATTATAGCAAATATTTTTTTTCTTAGGATCTTTATGTATTATTCACGCAGTAAAGGGGGAGGTATGCTGGTTGTGGAGTATACAATAATTAGGGCACAATCTCAGCCCTGTGTATATGGGGTGAGGTGGTGTGTGAGGAAGGGGAGAGTCTAATTACTTGTCTTGGGCTTCTCAAAGAAAAGGGGATTTAACTTGACTGTTCATCAAATCCAGGTTCCCTTAAGTGGACTAATAAAACAGAAACATTCTTAGGGAAGTTAATAAGAATAAGTAACTTTGGAATGGTAGACTATATACCCAGCGATGTTTCATAATGTAGCGTTGATGACTGAAAGCTAGGGTTTTTGTTTGGTGTAAGGTTTGGGGTTTTTGTTTGTTTTGGTTTATTTGGTGGCAGGGTGGAGGGTGTCAAAGGGTGTTTTACTATGGGCCATCTTTATGCCAGCTTCACATTGGTGGACAAGTCTTTGCTTTCAAAAATTATAGTTAGGGGAGACAATAGACAAGGGGAATTATATAGTAGGAAGTCTTGCCTCCTGTTGCTGCTTGTGTTCTTAAGGAATGGAGAAAAGAATGCAGTCTCCATTTTGAACTCATAACTACATTGTGCTTATTTTGATATTTAGAGGAAGATTAGGTAAATCCTCAAAATTTATTCTACCATAGGCAGGGCACAAGTATTATGTACAGTGACTTTAACTACAGAAGGTGAGTGTTATACAATTAAAGGAATAAATTATTGTGTTTCCAGTAGGTTATTATTAGACAATGAATTTTCATTAGTGGACATAGTAAATGGTCGTACACCATATCCTAATAAGGACAAGTGATCATTTGAGAGGAGAAATACTTTGCTTTTTTTAAAGGGGTCTTGATTTCTTCCTTCTGTTTACAGCTGTTGCTGATGCTATTAGAACAAGCCTCGGACCAAAAGGAATGGATAAAATGGTAAAAGACCAAATAATTCATTACTTATTGAGTGCTATGTCCACACTGCAGAATCTCAATAGGGGGTTAAGATGTGTTGCTTAAAGAGTAAAAAGTATTAGAAGGGTACTTTGAGAGTTTAGAAGAATAATAGATGCTCTGGGGTGAGCAGGACTTAAGTATAATTCATATTTTTTAAATGATTTTTAAACAAAGTACATACACAAAAGTAGTTATCTGTTGTGTTGTTACATGGAAAGTAGAGTAAGGCTATAGCTATAAGTGCTTGAGTTCAGTGTTCCTTATTGATAAAACTGTGACGCTACATGGGTCTGTAGAATTTCACTTGTTATTCTGGTGTGGTTGACTGGCAGCATAAAACATTCCAATGCATTCCAGTAACTTTTGAGAAATATACCCTCATATTCAGTGCTAATTAACATCCAAAATGAGAAACAATATGAAGGATTGTCTGGATGATATACAGATTATTTTTCTCTCTGGATATTTTAAAATCTGTCCTTGCGGGGCACCTGGGTGGCTCAGTTGGTTAAGCAACTGCCTTCGGCTCAGGTCATGATCCTGGAGTCCCAGGATCGAGTCCCATATCAGGCTCCTTGCTCAGCAGGGGGTCTCCTTCTCCCTCTGACCCTCCCCCCTCTCATGTGCTCGCTCTCTCTCATTCTCTCTCTCAAATAAATAAATAAAATCTTTAAAAAAAAAAAAATCTGTCCTTGCTAGTAAGGCGGTTTACCCTTTGTTGAAAAATACTAAGACATAAGTTACCGTATTGACTGTGAGAATTGTATTCACTACATTTGTGGTGCTTTTTTGGAGATCCGTGGTATCATTTTTTTTTTTTTTTTTTAAAGATTTTATTTATTTATTTGACAGAGAGAGACACAGCGAGAGAGGGAACACAAGCAGGGGGAGTGGGAGAGGGAGAAGCAGGCTTCCCGCGGAGCAGGGAGCCCGATGTGGGGCTTGATCCCAGGACCCTGGGATCATGACCCGAGCTGAAGGCAGACGCCTAACGACTGAGCCACCCAGGCGCCCCTGTGGTATCATTTCTTACTATGGATATGAACCCAATAATGTTAGTAATTCTTTATAGTATTATTTCTACTTTGTGTAGTATGTGTGTCTAGATTTCCTTCACTTTTAAACAGATGAAAAAATAGCTGGAGTAAAGCCAAGTATTTTCACTTGTAAAGTTAGGCTGTGTATTTCTTAAGTCATTATACTAATGTAAGGGAAGAGAATTTGAAATTAAGCACAGTTGTAAGCTTATGCAAACATTAATTTCTCTACTAAGAAGCTTTTTTTTTTTTTTTTTAAGATTTATTTATTTGACAGAGACACAGCGAGAGAGGGAACACAAGCAGGGGGAGTGGGAGAGGGAGAAGCAGGCTTCCCGCTGAGCAGGGAGCCCGATGCGGGGCTCGATCCCAGGACCCTGGGATCATGACCCGAGCCGAAGGCAGACGCTTAATGACTGAGCCACCCAGGCGCCCCTCTCTGCTAAGAAGCTTTAAAATTTAGTAGAGTTTTCAGGATGTCATAGTGCTTGGTAAAGAAAACAATTTTTGAAGTACAGCTTTTTTTAAAAAAACGAAACTTCACAGATTCAAGATGGAAAAGGCGATGTGACCATTACAAATGATGGGGCCACCATTCTGAAGCAAATGCAGGTGTTACATCCAGCAGCCAGAATGGTAAGTATAATTTTAGATGAGGTGGTTTTTTCTTTTTTTAAGTGTATTGCTTGATATTTGTGAACAGTTAAATTTGTTTTATTTGATCACACTGTGTAATTTAAGCATTGTGAATTCTTTTTCTCTGTGTTAAACAGGCATGTTTTTAGGGGACATTGTGTGCCTAACATTGTGCTCTTCAGTGCAAGGTTGTAATAAAACATGAATCTCCTTGTCCACAGGAATGTGCTGTATAGTTGAGGAAAAAAAGATAACATGAAATGGCTTAAATTATTAGTTCAATGGGTGTTAGTTGGAAGAGAGCAGTGTAGTATTAATTGTGTGCAAAATCGCGTGTCTAAACTTAACACTGAGGTTTATTAAAAACAGTTACCAATTCAACTTCAGTGTAATTTTACAATGATTCCAGTATCAAGTGAGAAGTCACCATATCTGCAAAAAAGAAATCCCTGTCAAAAAGTTATGTTTGATTATGTAAAGATGACTTTCGAAATGAATCAGATAATGCTTATCTGATAATTATGTATCTTCAGATAAACTTCCAAAGGACTCCAAACTGACACTTGTCTCCTCCAGAATCCCCTATTTTTTTTAGCTTCCAAGTATACAGGGTACCTTTGGTGCAACATCATTTACACTTTCTGACAGGAACTTTTAATAGCTGGGAAGAAAAAATGTATAACCCATGGTCTGAACCAGAAATCATAACATAGATTCTTATAGAGAATATATGAGCAGAATTTTGTGTGTCACAAATGTATCATTTTAAAATGAAACTCATAAATAAAATGGAACTCAAGAAGTCAAGAATTATACTGAATCTTACAGTGTTGATAGTAATCAAATTGTTTTTGACACTGATATGAAGGCCATTCGTTTTATATTTCAGTTAGATGTTACTGTGTCCTCACATTTCTCACTGAGCAACTTAGCATGTTCTGTTTACTTAGCTGGTGGAGCTGTCTAAGGCGCAAGATATAGAAGCAGGAGATGGTACCACATCAGTGGTCATCATTGCTGGCTCTCTCTTAGATTCCTGTACCAAGCTTCTTCAGAAAGGTAGGTAGGACACAGGACATGTTTTATTACTAAGTAAAGGTCAAAAGTTATTAAGTAATAGATTTGGTATTTGATTTGGAATAACTAATTTTATTAGGAATTTTTAGGATAAATTTTGCTGTATCATATGAATAAGAAAATTTTCTCTTCTTGTTTCTTTATTTTTTTTTTCCACCAGGCTTCATTTTGAATGGAACTTGATAAAATTTTGCTTTTCTAAAATAAGTTGTGGTGGTACTAAATCTTAGGCTCTAGATGAGAATGGTGATTTGGGAGAGGTAGTATGGGTTCTTGTTCTGGTAAATAGTGCTTAATCATAGTGGAGACTCTCTAGTCACTTACTCTATTTCTTACCTAGATTTGTGGTGTTTTAAAAAGTATAAATATCACACGAGTGCAGAATTGACTGTTCCAAATTAATGGAAATAAATTACTAGCCATAACAGCAGTTAAGGTTATTCAGACTGTTTTATTTATAATTGAAGCCTAAGTTAATTTAGATGATTTAAAAATTATGACTACTTTGAAATTATAATGAATAAAAAATTTTAAGAGGTGTCATACGTAGTTTATGTGTTATAATAACTAAATTTTAACAAACAACAGGGATTCATCCAACCATCATTTCTGAGTCATTCCAGAAGGCTTTGGAAAAGGGTATAGAAGTCTTGACTGACATGTCTCGACCTGTGGAACTGAGTGACAGAGAAACTTTATTAAATAGTGCCACCACTTCACTGAACTCAAAGGTGAGACCAGTACTAAGGGATCATTATAAAATTATTTCTTAAAGCTCGTTAAGAATTGTAACTCTTAGGGTGCCTGGGTGGCTCAGTCGTTGGGCGTCTGCCTTCAGCTCGGGTCGTGATCCCAGGATCCTGGGATCAAGCCCTGCATCGGGCTCCCTGCTCGGCGGGAAGCCCGCTTCTCCCTCTCCCACTCCCTCTGCTTGTGTTCCCTCTTCTTGCTGTGTCTCTTTCTGTCAAATAAATAAAATCTTAAAAGAAAAAAAATTGTAACTCTTAGGTTGTGATTTTTGATGCTATACAGTTCATAAACATTAGGTCTGGAGTGTCTGGGTAACTGAGGTAATTTGTATAACTGAATAAGTTCACGTCAAATTTCTTTCAGGGCTGTCAAATAAACTGTGTGCCCATTTTACAGATGGGAAAATAGATCTAATGAAGTTAAGTAACTAATCCAAGACTATCAGTAAGGGATAAGTGGAGATTGGAACCATGACAGGTTTGCCCATCAGTGGTTCCTCTTAACTAATAATCATTGCTGCTTTTCTTAGTTTTCAAATTTAAACCATTGATTTTTTTTTAAATTTCTTGCAAACTTAATGTTCTTGTTTTCTGTCAGGTCCTGTGTCACCAACCCCCCCCCCCCCATTTTTTTAGCAGCATTATATTGATACATTCATCTTCTTTCACTGTTACATGGAGAGCTAGATAGTGTTAGTGACATACATGATATTGTTGAATGTCCCCAGATCCAATATAGACAGAATAGCAGGATTAACAGGCATTGGTCGTAGACTTGGGTTTAGTGCTGGGCTCATCACTTGACTAAGCTGTGTGACTCTTTGAATTTCTTCCTGTGAAGATTGAATGCATATATAATGTGAAGGGCTAAGACCACTGTCTCATGTACAATAAGTGCTTAGTAAAGTGTTAGCCTAGTTTTTATTAGCCCCTCAGTATTAGGGGTGCACATATATAGCATCTGCTCAGAAATTCATTTTAGATAAGAAATGTCTGCATATAATTTGATTTTCGGATTTTCTATAGAATTAGTAATCTAGACAGTCCTATCTACTAGGTTAATAAAAAGGAAAAGAAGCCTCCATATCTTGTGCCCTTGGTGACTGACAGCCTGAGTGGAGAAGACAGTTGGTATGGAATGTTGTCTCATGTTCCCACTCTCCTCATCACCCCAAAAAAGTAGTTAAGATTACTTCTTGAAGATATTTATCACTAAAGAACTAGGACTTTTTCTGTTGTGAAGCTGACTTTATTATTTTTTTAATTCTAGGTTGTCTCTCAGTATTCAAGTCTGCTTTCTCCAATGAGTGTAAATGCAGTGATGAAAGTGATTGACCCAGCCACCGCTACTGGTGTAGATCTTAGAGACATTAAAATCGTTAAGAAACTTGGGTGAGCATTTCTAATTATAATTTTAATAAAAACTACTCTAAAGAGACCCCTGGGTAGCTCAGTTGGTTAAGTGTCTGCCTTTGGCTCAGGTCATGATCCCAGGGTCCTGGGATCGAGTCTCATATCAGGCTCCTTGCTCAGCAGGGAGCCTGCTTCTCCCCCTGCTCGTGCATTTTCTCTGCCTCTGACAAATAAGTAAACAAATCTTTTTTAAAAAGTAATCTAAGGGGGCGCCTGGGTGGCTCAGTTGGTTGAGCGACTGCCTTCGGCTCAGGTCATGATCCTGGAGTCCCGGGATCGAGTCCCGCATCGGGCTCCCTGCTCGGCAGGGAGTCTGCTTCTCCCTCTCACCCTCCCCACTCTCATGTGCTCTCTCTCATTCTCTCTCTAATAAATAAATAAAATCTTTAAAAAAAAAAAGTAATCTAAGAATTTGTATTAATGTGGGAATCTGAACAATTTGTTTATATTCCATTATGATGGCAAGGTGGTAGCATGATCAAAGAAGTTGAGGAATTAGGGCACTAATAAATGTGAGACTGACTCACATTTTATTGGACTGGTGATTTTTAATGTTAGCAACCTATTAAACTCACAGATTTCCATCCTTTGTTAATGGTTTCCTCCTTGTTTCCTTTTTTCTTAGTGGGACAATTGATGACTGTGAGCTGGTCGAAGGGCTGGTACTTACTCAAAAGGTGGCAAATTCTGGCATAACCAGAGTTGAAAAGGCTAAGATTGGGCTTATCCAGTTTTGCTTATCTGCTCCCAAAACAGATGTAAGTAAAACCAAATGAAATTGGTTCCTTGTTTATGTGTGTAACTTTCTAATAGCTTGGACCTTTGTTCGATATTATAAAAATAGAAAATATAGTGATACTAGTGATAAAGATCATAGATTACAAAAGAATTAGTACGGTTGAGACAAAAGTAGAAATTGTTGGATGCCATACATGACAAATCTATAGCTTCAGTTGGCTATCATTGAAATTGAGCATTGACTTCATAGATGAAGGCAAATAACAGTAGGGGCGCTATGTATGAAATAATAAAAATAGATTATCTAAAAGTTACAGTATAAGTGGAATTTCCAGTTTCTTTGTAGGTTTCTGAGAAACCTCCATCCCTCCTATAGCAGCAGGCAGATCTTTTGTCCTACATTTGCACAAATGAAAGTTGAAACCAGCTTACTATTTATATTCCAAATAAATGTTTTTAAAGGTATTTTCATCGTAAGTGCTATTTCCAAAAGGGAGTGGTTGATCTTGTCACTTGCTTAGATTTGTTCTCCTTTTACATTGTATTGGCGTATGGGTTTCCTGTTGACTCAGTCATGTGTTTCACAAAAGTTCAACCCATAGAAAAATTAATGTTTTATACACCTTTGATTAACAAGATTTGTCCCTGGTACCTCCTTTCAGCATACCAGTTTTTATAACAAGCCATAGAGTTAAAAGGATGCAACTGAAATTACTTCAGTAACGCATATATTTGTATGAAGAAAATTGACATATTCAGGAACTAGAGTAACCATTTTACAATTACCAAAAATGTACTTGCAAATAATGTAAATAAGACAGTAAGGTGTATAGATGAAAGTTAAAGACCTGAGTTAAGGTTGGTGTATATTCATTTTCCTAGACCTTTTCTATGTATGCCTCTGTAATTTGTTATTAGGTATGATTTTGGTTGAATTTACATGATACATAATATTTTTCATTAAAAATTTGTTCTTTTCACTTAACTCTTACAATGCAATTTTTTTCCTATTTATTTATTTATTTTGATGCAGTGTTCCATGATGAAACTGGACCATTTCTTTATACCACACACAAAAATAGACTCAAAATGGATACAATGCAATTTATTAATACGATGTTCTTTTTTCTCAACAGATGGATAATCAAATAGTAGTTTCCGACTATGTCCAGATGGACCGTGTACTGCGGGAGGAGAGAGCCTATATTCTCAATTTAGTGAAGCAAATTAAAAAAACAGGATGTAATGTCCTTCTCATACAGAAGTCTATTCTGAGGTGCGGGGGCTCTTTATTTTGTTCACCTTTTAATGACAATTTATTTTGGATCCTCTAGCAGTTTTTTAAGAAACATTTGGAGTGGATAAATCACTAGAAATCTAGAATGAGTCTGCATTTTGGGACAGCACTGTATTCTGATAAATCCTCTAAAGTGGGTTCTCTTCCCATTGTGATGATTTAAATGTGTGGGATATACAGTTGACCCTTGAACAACTCAGGTTTAAATTGTGTGGGTCCACTTATGTGTGGATTTTTTTTTTTTTTTTTACAGTACAGTACTATAAGTGTATTTTCCTCATGGTTTTTAAGTTACTTTTATTTAATCTCTACACCCAGCATGGGGCTAGAACTCATGACCCTGAGATCAAGAGTTGCATATTCTTCCAACTAAGCCAGCCAGGCGCCCCTCCTCATGGTTTCCTTAACATTTTCTTTTCTCTAGCTTTATTGTAAGAATACAGCATATGATACATGCACATACAAAATACTAGTTAACTATGTTATCAGTAAGGCTTTGGTCAGCAGGTTATTAGGTAGTCAAGTTTTGGGGAAGTCAAAAATTATATGCATATTTTTGACTGGAGAGGGGGAGTTGGTGCCCCTAACTAACTCATTGTTCAGGGTCAACTGTATGTTCTTTCTAGACCAAGATTCTAAATATCAAACAAATGGAATGCTTTGTTTTTGAAAAGGTAAGTTTGATCTAGAATTGATTAGCTAGCTGAAAGAGGCATTTATTTAAAGGTCCATGAAATTGCTTGCCTTGAAATTTAGAAGTTCTTTTGAAGGGAATGCAGGATAGTTCGTGGATCAAAAGAATTTTTCAAATTTCGAACTGGTCCTTTTTTTTTTTTCAGTGTTTTCTTCTAGTAAGTACACACATTCTGTTGTACTCTACTAATAATGTTATGCAAGAAAATACTGTGGGTGATTATTTTATATAGAAACTTCCATGAAGAGTTTGATTACCTGGTTCTCCTACCAAGTCATATCATAGGTAGTGACCTTAAGTAAACTCCTCAAAATTTAGTTAGCTTATCTGTAGAACAGGGATCGTAATATCTACCCTTCCAGTGTCACAGGGTTGTCAGAAGGTTTGTTCCATAATTTGTGAGAAAGTGTAAATTTGTGGAGTCTTGAATTAATCATACTTCTAAATTCATGAAATATCAAAGTTTTGTTATCAAAGATATACTCGTTTAGTATTAAAAACTATGACAGTAGTTACCTTTTATGGGGTCTTTTACAAATAGTGTTGCTGGGGTACATTTTAATATCCATTAGAAATCTTCAAAGAGTTTTGAGCTCATAAACTTGGTCAACTAAATTTAAAGCATCTTCCTATACAAATAATTAGATTTATTCATCATTTAAACAATAATAAAATGACAAAAAGCTTAAAAAGAAGTTGAACAAATTATTTTTTTAATCTAGCATTGACCTAATCACTGATTTTATATTTTAGAGATGCTCTTAGTGATCTTGCATTACATTTCCTAAACAAAATGAAGATTATGGTGGTTAAGGATATTGAAAGAGAAGACATCGAATTCATTTGTAAGGTAAAATATTCCTAGCTTCTGTGTGAGAATATCCAATAATCAAATGTTGTCTTAATCTGTGGGTTTGATATTTTTCCCCAGACAATTGGAACCAAGCCAGTTGCTCATATTGACCAATTCACTGCTGACATGCTGGGATCAGCTGAGTTAGCTGAGGAGGTCAATTTAAATGGTTCTGGCAAACTGCTTAAGGTAACAGTATTGTAATACAGCTTTTATTTACCTGGATTTTTTGTTTGTTTTAACCCTTATTTCAAATACCTAATTTGGAGTTTGTTTACTACAGATTACAGGGTGTACAAGCCCTGGAAAAACAGTTACAATTGTTGTTCGGGGATCTAACAAATTGGTGATTGAAGAAGCTGAGCGCTCCATTCATGATGCCCTATGTGTTATTCGCTGTTTAGTGAAGAAGAGGTAATATAAGTTACTGAGTAAAATTTTGAATGTTAACATTTCTATACTTTTGACTATTTTTAAAGTATAAAGAGTAAGTTATTAAAAATAGCTAAAATAAGCTAAAAATGTATTTGTGAATTTCAGAGCTCTTATTGCAGGAGGTGGTGCTCCAGAGATAGAATTGGCCCTGCGGTTAACTGAATATTCACGAACATTGAGTGGCATGGAATCCTACTGCATTCGTGCTTTTGCAGATGCTATGGAAGTCATTCCATCTACACTAGCTGAAAATGCAGGCCTGAATCCTATTTCTACAGTAACAGAACTAAGAAACCGGCATGCCCAAGGAGAAAAAACTACCGGCATTAATGTCCGAAAGGTAATAATTTAGTCTTTAATTATTGTAGAAAATGTCGATTGAAATGTTAAAAACTTCATAATTATCTGTTGAATGAAAACCCTTTTTTTTTTGGTGGGCAGCGAAGCAAGGTTTATTGATCAATAATAAAGTTTATTGAATGATAGAGTACAAAGCTCCCAAAGAGGGAGGGGACCCAAGAGGATTGCCTGGATGAAAAGCTTTTTAATCAAAAGTAATCTTGGGGGTTACCTGGGTGGCTCAGTCGATTAAACGTCTGACTCTTGATTTTGACTCAGGTCATGATCTTGGGGTTGTGGGATCGAGCCCTTTGTTGGGCTCCCCGCTCAGTGGAGAGTTTGCTCGAGATTCCCTCTCCCTCTGCCCCTACCCACCTGTGCTTACTCTCTCTCAAATAAGTAAGTCTTTTTTTTAAAAAAAGTAATCTTGGGTTTAGGGGTGCCTGGCTGGCTCAGTTGGAAGAGCATATGACTCTTGATCTCCACGTCATGAGTTCGAAGTCCCACATTAGGTGTAGAGATGACTTAAAAAAAAAGTAATCTCGGATCCAGATATGAGAACTGCAGGTTAACTAATTTATGCCATTGAGTAAGAATGAAGAGGATGTGTTAAGGTAAAGTATTATTTGTTCAGCGGGTTATTAGGTAGTCAAGTTTTGGGGAAATTACACTGATTGTGTAATTCTTAGTGGGTTACTTAGTCTGTGCTTGTTTCCTCAGTTGTAAAAACAGGGACAATTAATAGTTCCCTCAAAGTTCTCTTGTGAGGATTAAATGTATTACCAGCTAGCAGACTCTTACTAAGTTGCCTGGCATAGAGTAAACATTACATAAATATTAATCATTGTTGCTGTTGTGGCCAGTAGCCTAGTATAGTTGTGTAGGGTAAACACATCTAACAGTAATAATCTCTCCTTTTGTATTAGTGCTTTATTAATGTCTCCTTTTACTGAAGAGACTAATTACACATAATGGAAAATAACAATCCAAAGTAATATTTTTTTGAATGATAACTCAAAAGGAAGGGCATTGCCTGGTTAGGGAAAGCTTTATGAAGGTGCAACTTTGGTAGGAGATGAGGAAATTCCACGTGGGGAAGCAAATGTTTTATGGGTGAAAGGAACCAAGAAATTACTTGTTTTGTCTAGAGGATTATATGTTGGTAATAGAGTGGACTTTAAGGTTGGAAAGCTCCCATAAGAGCTAGAATAAGGAGGCCCTTGAGTATTGGGGCAGTTACTGGGGAGTTTTGTTTTTATTCCAGTAGTTGGGAACTACTAATGTTTTTTTAACCAAGGCTAAGATGATGAAAAAGTATTTTAAGGAGGAAAGGCTGGAGGCATGGTTGCCTGTTATGGCCATCATCACATGATGCAGTAACCCTGAGAGAAGGGGGACTAAGATCGTGCCAGTAACAGTTTAAAAGTGGGATTTAAGAGCTGTAAAGGCTAGGCATACCAGACTTGGCCATATTCAGTATTAGGGTTCAGGGATGATTTAAACATGAAAGATCTTACAATTTTTTTTTTTAAGGTTTTATTTATTTGTCAGAGCACAAGAAGGGAGAAGGGCAGAGAGAGAAGCAGACTCCCCAATGAGCAGGGAGCCCAATGTGGGACTTGATCCCAGGACCTGAGCCAAAGGCAGCTGTTTAACCAACTGAGCCACCCAGCCGTCCCAGGATCTTATAATTTTTAATGAGTATGATTACCTAATTTTTGCCTGGGTATTTTTAAGTTAAAGGTAATTATTAGGAGTTGTTTTGGGGTTGGAATTGGGGGAATGTAGCATTAATTCAGTTTTTCCAAATTTTTGTTAAATGGAACCTACAATATAGAGAGAGCTTAGTAGAGAGTATTTTACTTTTGACTAGAACAAGGGAAAACTAGGTTCGAAAGGCCTTGTGTCCTACTGGTAACAGTGTGTAGTTGGTAAGGTGTATAATTACAGACACTAAAAGCAATTTATGCTATTTGGCAGGGTGGTATTTCCAATATTTTGGAGGAACTGGTTGTCCAGCCTTTGTTGGTTTCAGTCAGTGCACTGACTCTAGCAACTGAAACTGTCCGGAGCATTCTGAAAATTGATGATGTGGTAAGTGTAAATAGAATGTGAATTTCCCTACAGGGTCAAAAAGGCGTTTGTTTTTTTTTCCAAGAGTTTTGGGAGGGGAGCAGGGTGGTAAATGTTACTTGTTGGTCAACAGGGTGATAACAATACATACTTTTTACACTTTTCACACTTGTAAAATAGGCTTTGGTAATTGCCCAAAACCTCTTTGATCATTAAAATTCTATCGGAACTCAAGTTTTTTCCTTGTCAGGTAAACACTCGGTAATTGGATAAACACTGGCCAACTGGCACCACTGTGGCCACTAACAGTGCATCTGAAGTGGAAGATCACCTTGGTGTTCCTTGCTGTTTGGAAGATTGTTTCCTTTGTGAATTCCTAGGCCTGGTCTTCAGTTGGCACTTGCTTGAAATTGTATTGACAAAACTTAATTAAAATATTAAATGTTTGGTTTCAAAAAGCAGATTAATTTATTGGGCCTTCTCCCCCAACATTCTGTTACTTCTGATATTCTTGAAAAATCTATGTAAGAAGAGAAAAAAATGAGTTCACATTAGCCTGTTGACTTTCTTAGGTCTCAATCCTGAGTGCTTTAAATTTTGTGGTTTTTTGTTTTTTGTTTTTTTAACAGAAGTTTTGAGAATTTTTAAATGGCCCAGTATGCTCATCACCCTGATAAATCCCCATTTACACAAAAATACCGTATCAAAGTGGTATATATGCTATTTTAAAAGGTAACAGTAAGGGGGTACCTGGGTGGCTCAGTTGGTTAAGTGTCTGACTGGCTCTGGTCATGATTACAGGGTTGTGAGATGGAGCCCTGTGTCAGGCTCTTTGGGGAGTCTGCTCGAGATTCTTTCTCCCTCTCCCCCGCTTGTGCGTGTGTGTGCATGCTTTCACATTCTTTTTCTCTCAAAAAGTTAACAGTACAGGAAGATATTAAGTGAAAAATGAAAAGTTCCCTCCACCCTATCATCCCAATGCTTGTCTTCAAGAATATAACCATTATTGTATTAATTGGGAGTCCTTTTACAAATAAAACTATATGTGTATATGTAGCAAATCTTATACATAGGGATTCTTAATATGTCATTTCAGTGGTTTGGAACCTCTTCATTGCCTCTGTCCTAACACAGGCATCGTCTGTTGACATGAATTGTGTAAGATCTCCAAACTAGTCTCATGCTCTGGCTTCCTTACAGTCAGTTCTGCACACTCTAGGTCAGGCACAAGTTTTCATGGATAAAGGCCAGCCTTTGATGTGGACCATAAATTGGGCCTATGCATTGTGGTACCACTTGGCCTACCTTCTCCTGGCCTGTATTTCACAAGGAGTATTATGAAAACAACTGGGGCTCCGCATTTGTGGAGCAGTGATTTCAGCCAGCCAGTCAGAAGTTTCTTTTGCATCTGACAAGTAGTTGATTAAAATAATTTGGTAAGTGGTAAGGCTTAGTGTGCTTATTAGATGGCTATTTCTGGATTATCTGGAATTTAGTAATTCAGTTTACTCCCATTATAATGGATATTAGCTTGTTGTAAAATACACTTTTTTAGCTGGTACAAAATGAAGTATATTCTAAAAATTTTAAGTCAAAATACTGTAATCCAAATGATTTATATTTGAATTTATCCATTAATTACACAGCACAAGGTTTGTAGGCTATATCTAAGTAATAGAAAGTGGTTATATAACAATTTTTTTTGACGGAAAATAGTAAAGATAGAAATCCATCATGATTTAAGCAACATACCAACACGTGGTCTTTACAGCCAACTTCCCTAAGAAACGGTCCCTAGTTGGGCTTTAATTCCATCGGGTACTGGTTTCGGCCAGCTCCCAGTGAAGGTCCCGCAGCCAGAAGTGGGTAGACCAGGGATGTGAAGGGGATCAATTAGATCAATCAGGAGGAAACCTCACACAGGAATCTTAAGATTGGCAGCCGTCTTGGTGACTTAGGTGGCTGTCCCATGCTCGAGACCGACGACTTCATATAAAGACAGCAGTAAAGAGAGGGCATCAAGTTTCTGGGTCTTATTACCATCCCGGCCAGGGTACCAACTTCCAGCCAAAAGGCAGACTTTCTCCTCCTCATAGAGCAGCCTGGCCAATTGACATGAAAGTTCCAGTAAGACCGTACTCCTTGAAGGTCCCCTGGAATGAGAGTAAAGGAAGAGGAAAGTACCAATTCTGCACTGAAGCTCAGAGTCCAGATGTAAAGACTGAAAGCTCCATGTTCAGGCGCCAAATGAGATTTTGGAATACCCGTGAGATTCAGTGGGGTGGAGTCTGGAGCCGACGACTAAGAAAATTCTTGAGACATCTTTGGTGCAAAACGGCGGTTTATTAAAGCACGGGGACAGGACCTGTGGGCAGAAAGAGCTGCTGCCAATATAACAAATTTCTTAAAGGGAACTCTTCCAAGGAAATATTTCTTTCTTGTTTTTCTGTTAAATTTGTTTTGATATAAATTAGACCACTAACCACTTTGTGTAGGGTTTGACTCAGGTTTTACAACAGTTGATGAAATAATCTAAGCCAGTTCTATTTTAGGTAATGGGAGACCAAATGAGACTGCTCAAAAAGGGTTTTATTTATTTATTAAGATTTTATTTATTTGACAGAGAGGGAACACAAGCGGGGGAGTGGGAGAGGGAAAAGCAGGCTTCCCGCGGAGCAGGGAGCCAGACGTGGGGCTCGATCCCAGGACCCTGAGATCATGACCTGAACCGAAGGCAGACGCTTAACAACTGAGCCACCCACGCACCCCAAAAAAGAGGGTTTTATATAGTTCTGTAATTCTAAAAGGGAGATGTATCTTGTTAAATATTTAAAAGGTATGCTTTTTAATAATGAGAAGGGATAGTATTGTGCCCTAGTGGGGCAGAGATTTTGCATACTTGTTTTTTTTTCTCTTGAGTGCTATTCCTAACCCTTAACTTTTTATTATGAAAATTTTCAAATACGTAAAGTTTAAAGAACGTCATGAACATTAAATACCCTCCACCTAAACTTAACAATTACTGACATTTTGCCATATAGTCAGATCTGTAAATGACGTTCCTAAAAATCATGATAATGCAAAATTATGTGATAGAAACCATAGGACTTAGAGGACAAATGTGGTTAAGGGCACAAAACTCAAAAACTTCATCAGGAACAAAAAAAAAAACCACCTAATAGAAACAGATCTACATGTGTTAAACGGTTAAGAAATACATACTACATTAAATATGCCAATTTACCTTGAGAAACACCTGAAGCTTGCTTGGCAGTGGATATTTTAAGTTGCAGCTGTCATTGCAAAGTGGTAGGAGGAGGGTTATCTGAAACATGACCAAGTTGCAGCACCTAACAGGGATGGGTGTAGCTTAACGGTGAATTGATGTACCAACGTATATTGAGGTTTTGTGTGTTTTGTATGTTATTAGGCAGTTTAATTCAGCTGGGTGCATTTTTCTGGCATTCCCCTTTTTCCAAGCAAATCTGAAATTAGCGTCTTGCTCAAATTGTTTGCTTGTGCTTTAAGATTTCTCTTGACATTTTTACTACCATGTGTCTTAAGTGTGGATCCCTTTGAGTTTTTTGGCCTTGGATATACAGATTATTTTTCCAGTGGTCTTGCTCAATTGAGATAGGGATCAAAGATCAGAATGACTAAGGTGGCTATAAGTTGGACAAAGTACTACAAAAGGAAGCTGGTAGTGTGGAGTAGTAGTCTTGAGTTCTTGGCTGAGTACTTATTTTTCTATCTGGGGGGGGTAAAACTCTAGAGTTCATGGAACAGCCACTGGAAAGTAGTAGAGCAAAGTTTACAGAGGGCCAGGAATAGTTCAGTAGAGCCTACAGAGGGGCGCCTGGGTGGCTCAGTCGTTAGGCTCAGTTAAGTGCCTGCCTTCAGCTCAGGTCATGGGTCCTAGAGTCCTGGGATCGAGCCCTGCTCAGCGGGCAGCCTGCTTTTCCCTCTGTCCCTCCCCTTGCTTGTGCTCTGTCAAATAAGTAAAATCTTTTTTAAAAATGAAAAAAAAAAATAGACTAATTGGACTTCACAAAAATTAAGTTCTGTGCATCAAAAGACACTATCAACAGAGTAAAAAGCAACCTACAGAAAGGGGAAAAATATTCACAAATCTCTTATTTGATAAGGGATTAAATTCCAGAATATGTGGAGAACTCCTAAAATTAAGCAACAATAAGCAATAAAAAAAAATAACTTGCAAACCCAGTTCAAAAATGGGCAAAGGACTTGAATAGACATTTCTCCAAGGAAGATGTATACACAAATGGCCAATAAGCACATGAAAAGATGTCCAACATCGCTAAACATTAGGGAAATGAAAATTAAAAACAATGAGATACCACCTCACACCCATTAGGATGGCTACTATCAAAACAAAACCAGAAAGGATGTAAAGAAATTGGAACCCTTGTGCACTGTTGATGGGAATGTGAAATGATATAGCTGCTGTTGAAAATACTATGACGGTTCCTCAGAAAATTAAAACTAGGATTACCATATGATCCAGCAATTCTACGTCTGGGTGTATACCCAAAAGAATTAAAAGCAGGGTCTCAAAGAGATAGTTGTGCACCCGCATTCATAGTAACATTATTCACAGTAGCTAAAACATGGAAACAACCCAAGTGGCCACCGATGAATGAATGGAAAATAAAAATGTAGTATATACATACAGTGGAAGATTATTCAGGCTTAAAAGGAAGGAATTTCTGACAGGTGCTACAACATACATGAACCTCGGGGACATTATCCTGGGTGAGATAAACCAGTCACAAAAAAGATAAATATGATCCCACTTATATGAGGTTTTTGAGTACTTAAAAACATAGAAACAAAGTAAGAATGGTGGTTGCCAGGGTTGGAAGGATTGGAGAATGGGAAGTTCTCATTCTGAGAGATGGCATTTCAGTTTTACAAGAAGAAAAGTTCTGGGGATGGTTGGTGGTGATGGTTACATAATAGTGTAAATGTATTTAATACCACTGAACTATATACTTAGAAATTGTTAAGATGGCAAATTTTATGTATATTTTGCCACAATAAAAACAAATTGAAAATATATTGGTCACATAAAGAAGCAGGAAACTATGCATAATGGAGGAAAAAATCAAGAGAAACAGACCCAGAAATGGCAGAAATGATAGAATTGTCAGACCTAAAAACAGCGTTTTTGTTTGTTTTTTTTTAAAGATTTTATTTGTCAGAGAGAGAGCACAAGCAGGGGAAGCAGCAGGCAGAGGGAGAAGCAGGCTCCTTTCTAAACAGGGAGACCGATGCAGGGCTCGATCCCAGGGCCTCGAGATCATGACCTGAGCCAAAAACAGATGCTTAACCGACTGAGCCCCCTAAAAACAGCTTTTATAAATTTTCCATATATACTCAAGCATGTAAAAGAAAATATGAACACAATGAGGAGAGAAATGAAGGATATACGATAGATTCAAATGAAATGTTTACAAATGAAAAATCCAGTACTCTGGGTAGGACTAATAGCAGTTTAGATTTTTTTTTTTTTTAACCATAGCAGTTTAGATATTGCTAAAGAAAGGAGAGTAAACTTGAGGGCATGACCTCAGAAATTACCCAAAATAAAGCACAGAAAGAAATGGAATTGATTTTGAAAATTAATTTTGTATCCACCATCCTTGTAAATTTATATGCTACTCTAGGGATGCCTAGGTGGCTCAGTCAGTTAAGCATCTGCCTTCGGCTCAGGTCATGACGCCCGGGTCCTGGGATCGAGCCCCACGTCCAGCTCCTGGCTCAGCGGGGAGCCTGCTTCTCCTTCTGTCTCTTTCCCTGCTGTGCTCTCTCTCTCTGTGTCAAATAAATAAAATCATGGGACACCTGGGTGGCTCAGTCATTAAGCGTCTGTCTTCGGCTCAGGTCGTGATCCCCGGGTCCTGGGATGGGAGTCCCACATCAGGCTCCCTGTTCAGCAGGGAGTCTGCTTCTCCCTCTCCCTCTGTGTGTTCCCTCTGTTCCTTTTTTTTTTTTTTTTTTTAAGATTTTATTTATTTGACAGGGAGACACAGCGAGAGACAGAACACAAGCATGGGGAGTGGGAGAGGGAGAAGCAGACTTTCCGCCTGGATTCTCCTCTGTTTCCCTCCTCTGTTCCTTCTTTCTCTCTCTCAAATAAATAAATAAAATCTTAAAATTAAATAAATAAAATCTTTAAAAAAATTTATATACTATTAGAATTTACCTCTCTTTTTGAGAGATCTTCTACACAATTAAATCATTTATAAGTATTGAGAATTTTCCCCCCTTTCTTTCCATATACCTTTCATTTCTTTTTCTTTCCTTTCTTGCTGGCTAGTACCGCAGAATAGAAATGATCACAGTGTTTGTGGTCACCAGCCTCTGGAATAGAACCTAATCATTCCTGCCTTCTGGTATTCACCATCTTGTGTAATCCCCACCCTCTCCCGTATTATACCACGGTTTGATGAGAGCATATGATCAATAAGCATGGAACAGAACTGGTATGTCACTTCCAGGATTAGATTATAAAACACTGTGGCTTCTGTCTTGGACACTCTGGTTTTTGCTCTCTACTGAATTATTTGATCTGAGAGGAGCAAGCTGCTATGGTTGGAGAATCTTTATGGACACAGGCCTTCAGCCAATAGCCAGCAAGGAACTAAGGCCTGTCAACAATCATGAATGAGCTTGGAAGCAGATTCTCCGATCTCAGTAGAGCCTTTGAAATGACTGTATTCTTAATCAACAACTTGACTTACCCTTGCAAGAAATCCTGAGCCTGAACCATTCAGCTAAGCAATCCCAAATTTCTGACCCTTAGAAACTAGATGAAGTAATAATGTTTATTGTTTTAGGGAAGTACATTACACAGCATGACATAGATAACTGATAGAGTGGGCATCTTTGTTTTGCCTATCTTTTCGCCATTAAGTATGATTGCTATTTTGTTTTATTTTTTGTTTGCTAGATGTCCTTTATCGAGTTAAGGAATTTTCCTTTTATTCCTAGTTTCTTTCTTCTTTTAAGATTTTATTTATTTATTTGAGAGAGAGAGCACAAGCAGGGGGGAGGGGTAGAGGAAGAAGCAGACTCCCCGCTGAGCAGGGAGCCCAATGCAGGACTCAATCCCAGGACCCTGGGATCATGAACTGAGCTGAAGGCAGGTGCTTAATCAACTGAGCTACCCAGGCACCCTTATTCCTAGTTTCTTGAGATTTGTTTTAAACATGTATGGATGTCAACTTTCGTCAAATACATTTTTTTATATTTATTGAGATTATTATATGACTTCTTATATTAGTCTTTTCAAAGAATTAATTTGGGCTCTGTTGATCTTCTCTATTGCACATTTGTCTTCCATTTCTTTAATTTGACATGCTTATTATTTCCTTCTACTTTCTTTGGGTATTTTCATACTTCTACTTTTTCTTCTTAAGTTGGATTATTCATTAATTTTGAGCCTTTTTTCTTTTAGTCTTTCTTTTCTAACATAAGCATTTAAGATTACGTATTTTCCTAGAATACTGCTTTAGCAACATCCTATACAAAACACTTTTTAAAAGTTTATTATTGGGGCGCCTGGGTGACTCAGTCGGTTAAGCGTCTGCCTCCTGCTCAGGTCATGATCCCGGAGTCCTGGGATCGAGTCCTGCATTGAGCTCTCTGCTCATCGGGGAGCCCCACCCCCACTGTGCTCGCTCTCTCTCTCAAATAAAATTTTTTTTTTTTTTTTAATTTGACAGAGAGAGCGAGAGCAGGAGCACAAGCAGGGGAGTGGGAGAGGGAGAAGAGAAGCAGGCTTCCCGCTGAGCAGGGAGCCCGATGTGGGACTCGATCCCAGGACCCTGGGATCATGACCTGAGCCGAAGGCAGACGCTTAACGACTGAGCCACCCAGGCGCCCCAAATAAATAAAATCTTAAAAAAAAAAAAAAAAACGAGGAAACTTTTTCCAGTATTGGAAAACTATTACCTCTTTCAGCAAAGAATACTATTCAGCACTTTAAAAGGAACAGACTGCTTAAATACACAACATGGATGAATTAAAAACAAAAGAAACTAGTATGCTGAGCAAAAAATCTGAAAGCAAAAAGAGTACATATCGTATGATTGAATTTATATGAAGTTTTAGAACAGTCAAAGGGATGGAATGGGGGATAGGGTGGGAAGGGGCACAAGAGATCTTTTTGGGATGATGGAAATATTCTATCTTTTTTTGTTGTTTCAAATTTTTGTTTAAATTCTAGATAGTTAACATACAGTGTAATACTGGTTTCAGGAGTAGAATTTAGTGATTCATCAGTTACATATAATACCCAATGCTCGTCATAACAAGTGCCCTCTTTAATACCCATCACCCATTTAGCCCATCCCCCACCCACATCCCTCCATCGACCCTCAGTCCGTTCTTTATGGTAAAGAGTCTCTTGGTGGGGCACCTGGGTGGCTCAGTCATTGGGCATCTGCCTTCAGCTCAGGTCATGATCCCAGAGTCCTGGGATGGAGCCCCGCATCGGGCTCCCTGCTCAGCGGGAAGCCTGCTTCTCCCTCTCCCACTCCCCCTGCTTGTGTTCCCTCTCTCGCTGTGTCTCTCTCTGTCAAATAAATAAATAAATAAAATCTTAAAAAAAAAAGTCTCATGGTTTGCTTCCCTCTGCCTCTTTTTTTTCTCTTTCCCATATGTTCATCTGTTTTGTTTCTTAAATTCCACATATGAGTGAAATCATGGTATTTGTCTTTCTCTGCAAATGTTCTATATCTTAATAGTGGTATGATTTCATGAGTGTACGCATTTGTCAAAATTCATCCAACTATGCATTTAAGTTCTGTTCATTTCACTGTGTATGTTACATCTCAATACAAAAGTACAAAACAATTCTTGTGATGATGTAAGATTAGTCATTTTGTTCTTGTAGATCTATCTTTCCATTTCTGCTCTACATACTTTGCAGCTGTATCAGATATCTGCAAATATAGAACATTGTTGGTGAATGGAAACTTTTCTGCTCTTCTACACACACACCCGTTTTCTGCTCTTCTACACACAAACACACACACACACCCGTGTCCTCCACACTCACTATTCTTTCCTAATCATTTTCTTTTTTTTAAAGATTTTATTTATTTATTTGAGAGAGAGAATGAGATAGAGAGCATGAGAGGGAGGAGGGTCAGAGGGAGAAGCAGACTCGCTGCCGAGCAGGGAGCCTGATGTGGGACTCGATCCCGGGACTCCAGAATCATGACCTGAGCCGAAGGCAGTCGCTTAACCAACTGAGCCACCCAGGCGCCCCATTTTCTTTTTTTTAAAGGTTTATTTATTTGACAGAGACACAGCAAGAGAGGGAACACAAGTAGGGGGAGTGGGAGAGGGAGAAGCAGGCTCCCCGCTGAGCAGGGAGCCCCATGCGGGGATCGATCCCAGGACCCCGAGATCATGACCTGAGCCGAAGGCAGACGCTTAACGACTGAGCCACCCAGGCGCCCCATATTCTTTCCTAATCTTCCATTTGCAGTGCTTCAGCATATAGGCCTGTCTTGCTGTTTTGGGGTCAGGCTTACACAATCCCAAGAGGGGCACGTGTGGCCACGGAACCATCTGCATGTGAATGACTAGAAGTCCCTACTCTGGTCACTTAGGGCATCCATACCTCATGAGCTTCTAGCTCTGGCTTCTGCTCAGAATCAAGCCAGTATCTGTTCCATTAGGCAAAGCAAGTCTCAGCCAAAACAAAGAACAGCCTGAAGGAGGTGGGGAAATAGGGGATTTTGCAGGTGCGCACACTCCAGTCCCCTGACCAAGAAAGGTTTGGTAAGAAGGGCTCGGGGGTACCTGGCTGGCACAGTCAGTAGATCATGTGACTCTAGATCTCACCTGAGTTCAATCTCCATGATGAGTGTAAAGCTTGGTTAAAAAAAAGATGAAAGAAAAAGGGCTCAGACCTCAGAGGTTCTAGTCAGCACAAGCTGCATACCTTAACTTTATGGTGGCGATGGCTGGTTGTAGGGCAAGGGGTCGGGAGGAGGCTAAAGGATATGAAGAAGAGGGTGAGGGCAGCCTCAGCCTGAGGGAGTAGGGATTTAGGTAGCAGGTGGCTGAGACTGCACCACAGCCACATGGCATAGAGCGAAGGCGCCATTTGAAACGCCCAAATCCTGAGTGGGGGGCTGTTGATAGGGTGAGGTGGAGATAGGGTGTGTCTGTGGTTACTGTCGGGCGCTTGCACCCTTCAACCCCACCACTATAAAGTTGATGGACCCAACCAGCAAACCCCCGGTTCATAGACCGACAGTATCACTCAGCGGTGGGTGGGCCAGGCTCCACCCAACTCTGGGCTATTACTGGTCAAACTAAGAAAAAAACCGCGTGTGATAACTAGCAGCCTCCTTCGGGTTGGTTGATTCCTGCGAGCTCTCAAGTCAATCAAAATAGAATATACCTCACTCCTTCCCATTCTCTGGCTTCCGGGGGAGCCATGTTAGGCAACAGATGCAAACTGTGTCACTGTTTCTGAGATCTCCACACAATAACATCTCCTGCTTTCCTCTGCGGCCGCCTTCAACAAACGTGTTATTTCAATGAATGAAAATGCGCTATTTTTTTTTTCAACAAAGCGAGTTGTTTCACTGGTATAATGTGAGAAGTGTGCGTTTAGGCGGTGAGGCGCGAAGCTGGCGAAGATGCCCTGTTCTGCTCGCCAACCCTCTAAACCAGCAAAGATTCAGTACTCACGCCCACTATCCAGGAAGCGACCATCTCGGGTTTCCAGCGGCCAGAAGGAAGTTTGAGTGATTTCTGGCCCCTCGCGGCCCCTGTAGCGTCCCTAGTTACTAGGCCCCTAGTAACCGCCCGCCCCAAGCCAGGAGCCGCCGGGTGGCCTGAGTCGGCGCCAGCTTCCCCGCCCCGGGCCAGCGCGGGCGCTCAGGCCTCGGCGGCGCGCTGATGGCCGCCTCGCGCCGAGCGGCGAAGCTGGAGGCCTCCAGTCTCCAAACCCCGGAAAATCCCAGCACCGGAGCGCAGATCGCCCAGTACGAACGCGAAGACCCTTTAGAGGCCTTGGCGGCGGGGGCGGTGGCTGCGGCCTTAGAGGAGGAGGAAGAAGACGAAGAGGAGAAGGCGGTGCTGCCGGCGCGGGCGCGGGTAATGCAGGGGCGGGTCGTAGGCTGGGGCTGGGTGTCCGCCGGCTGCTGGCTAAGGGCTGGTCCGCGTCCCCGCTGGGCTGAGGGACCGGCTGGGAAACGCGGCGCCCTGTCCAGCTCCTCCCTACCCAGTAAACCTGGCCCACCACCTTCTCTCTGCCCCACGGAAGAGCCTCAAAACCGAGGCGTTGGAAAATCTTTTAATTTTTAACAAAGAGATTGTAAAAATTTCTTGGAGAGCATTTATTTCTAGGGAGTATAAAGTACAGAAGTTTACTCCTTTTGCTCCAGCATCTGTTGGAAGTAGTTACTGCTTTTTCTTTTCAACTTGGGAAAAACTGATGTTGATATAGCCCATAGTGGATAGCCCATAAAACTCAGGTGAATCAACTGTGCTGTCGGCTGTGGTTTATTGTCACCTTAAAGTCTTGGTTAGTGCATTTTAACACAACATTGTACATGAGAGGCGGTGTTTAAAATCGTTTAAGAGTTCAGTGGGCAGATCATACACAGATTAAAGTTAAACATCCAGAGAAGCAAATTACTGAGGTTCCAATTTCCTAAACGACTCTTCAGGGTGAGAAAGCCTTCTTTTCACTGATCAATTTTCAGTGTCAAATGTGTCGTGAACACCTGCCCATCAGGTAGAGGGCTGAGTCTGCCATCTACTCTATTCACTTAAAAGATGGGAACAGTGAATTTTAACTAGCAGTGTGCAGACACAAACCTCCTTACCCCCAGTTAAAGATTCTTTTTTTTTTTTTTTAAGATTTTATTTATTTATTTGACAGAGAGAGAGAGAGAGCACAAGCAGGGGGAGCTACAGGCAGAGGCAGAGGGAGAAACAGACTCCCCGCTGAGCAGGGAGCCTGAAGCGGGGCTTGATTCCAGGACACTGGGATCATGACCTGAGCTGAAGGCAGACGCTTAACCAACTGAGCCACCCTGGCGCCCCTCAGTTAAAGATTCTTAATACCATTTGTCCAAAGCTTTTCTGATACAAAACACTGTGGTCTGTGGCTAATAAAATCACTGGATATTTTGGAATTCTAACCGTTTTACACTAAAACTGTTAAAGAGAAAATCTGTAGCAACTCTTTTATGGTCAGTATTTCACCAACAGACAAACACCTTCAGGTTCTCCAGAGTAAGGCAGATTGAGACCCTGAAAATGAACCAGGGTCAGAGTCCTGGGAACAGTTTCATTCATGATAAAGTTTCTCCACAACACAAATCTCAGTACCCGACAAAGGAGGCAAAGTGATAGAGGAAAAAGATTTGAATGGAGGAAGAGGATTGGGAGTCTTGGATTAGGATCCATTCTCTGCCATTTGCTAGGTGATATTAAGATGTAACTTTCTTCAATTTCATTTTCCTTATATGTAAAAGAACTATAATAAATGTCTCTCTTGTCTCACCGGGATATTAGGAGAACCAAATGAGAAAATGTGTGTCATATCTAAAGAACAGTTTATATAAATTCGTAATAATAATAACTGCCAGTGAGACTGTCATTTGAACAACTCACCCAAAGATTAAATAAATCTCCTTTGGCTTGCTGCACTAGAGGAGTCCTTCATTTCTGTAGTGGCAGGCATACTTCCAGAGTGCCCTGCTAAACTGCAAATTTGTATTAGAAATTTAGTACCTTAGGAGACATTAGTTTATCTAATAAGCTAGTTTTAAAGGGACAGGATCCTACCAAGCAAACAAAAGGGAGCTAAGTCTTATGGGTTTGACACTGTTCTTAAGACTTACTACACTTGGAGGATCCACAAGCAAACCTGGATGAGCTGCCGCAGTAGACCTGATAGTCAGAGGGTACTGGTTGGAGGAAGAAGCCCTGAAAAGGAAGGAAAGGGTGCAGGAGCCAAGCTTGTCTTCTTCCCAGTTTGTCTTGGGTCTCTACCTTGATACTTATTTTTTTATTTTTTATTTTTTTATTTTTCAAAGATTTTATTTATTTGACACAGAGAGAGAGCACAAGTAGGCAGAGCTGCAGGCAGTGGGGAGAGGGAGAAGCAGGCTCCCCGCCGAGCAGGGACCCCCGAAGCGGGGCTTGATCCCAGGAACCCTGGGATCATGACCTGAGCCGAAGGCAGACACTTAACTGACTGAGCCACCCAGGCGCCCCCTGCCTTGTTTTTTAAAGATTAATTTGTCTCAACTTTGTCATCTATAAAATGTAGTAAGCTCAGATACTATATGCACCACACAAGACTGATTAGAGGGGCGCCTGGGTGGCTCAGTTGGTTAAGTGTCCGACTCCTGATTTCAGCTCAGGCCTTGATCTCAGGTCTTGATCTCAGGGTTGTGAATTCAAACCCCATGCTGGGTTCCACGCTGGGCATGGAGCCTACTTAAAAAAAAAAAAAAAAGACTGATTACAGAAAACCAACTGTCACAGTAGGCTCCTTTCAGTCCTTTGGTTTGCCAAAACCAACCCCATCCCCCTCTTGAACACACCCCTTGCAGGACTCTGAGCCCATACTGGGCTCTGAGGCATGTTCCTTGAATCTAGCCTCAGTTGAAGATAGCACTCCATAGGCCTTGTTACGTGGTTGATGATAACATGGGTGAAGCAATATTCTTTAATTCACAGTTAAAGTTTCACTGACTTTCCTAATGGGGTAACCTTTTTCAACAAATATCAAGCAGTTATTAAGTGCTAGTTACTGACTGTTCATTCAGTTGTGAGTGAAGCAGACATAGAGCACATCATCACCAAGCTTCCAGTAGGTGGGGAAGTTAGATAATACAAAATGAATAGTCAAATGTTTATAAGATGAGAAATGCTGGGAAAGAAATGAACAGGTTTCTATGATTAAAAAAAGAACTAGCCGGGAACGTACTTAAATGAATTAACATTTAAATCAATGCCTGGTAGATGAGAAAGAGCAACCATCTGAAGACTAGGGGTAGAAAAAACATTCCAGGCAGAGGGAACAGCATGTGCAGAGGCCCTAAGATAGGAAGAGAAATTGCTTTGTGTGATTGAGGATCTGAAAAGAGAGAAGGTGGGGGAGAGAGGAAGGTGTTGGGGAAGGAGACGAGGTCGGAGAGGTCAGCTGGGCCTGATCATTCACGACCTTTAAGATCAAGGTAAGGAGTTTAGTGTTGTTGGTACAGGTACAGCAGGAGGTCCTTGAAAACTTTTAAGAGATTTGACATGTTTCTGTTTACATTTTTAAAAGATGACTGATGGCTCTGTGGAGAATGATTGGAGACTTTGACAAAGCAGAAGGAAGGAAATTGGTTAGGAGGCTGTTGCGGTAATTCAGGGGCCAGTGGTGGTGTCTTGGTCTTAGTCCAGGAGAGGTGGCAAGAAGCGGACAGATTTCTTTAGGATGGATAGGACTTACTGTTAAATTGGATGCGAAGGCCAAGGAAGAGGAAGAAATCAAGCATGTTCACTTCCAGTTTTCTGGTTTGACCAGCTGTATGAAAAGTAATGCCATTTACTGAATTGGGGATACCCTGGGGAGGAATAGGTTTACAAGCTGGGTGGGAATCAGGGTTTCAGTTTTTTGGGTTTTTTGTTTTGTTTTTTCTTTTAAAGATTTATTTATTTATTTTATTTTATTTATTTATTTTTAAAGATTTTATTTATTTATTTGACAGAGAGAGACACAGCGAGAGAGGGAACACAAGCGGGGGAGCGGGAGAGGGAGAAGCAGACTTCCCGCCGAACAGGGAGCCCGATGTGGGACTCGATCCCAGGACCCTGGGATCATGACCTAAGCCAAAGGCAGACGCTTAACGACTGAGCCACCCAGGTGCCCTATTTATTTATTTTAGAGAGAGCATGAGCAGGAGGGGGAGAGGGGGAGAGAATCTCAAGCAAACTCCGCGCTGAGCATGAAGCTGAAGCAGGGCTTGATCTCACGACCCTGAGATCAGGACCTGAGCCAAAACAAGAGTCAGACGCTCAACCAACTGTGCCACCCAGGCGCCCCAGGGTTTCAGTTTTGAACATGGTAAATTTGAGATGTCTGTAAAACTACCAAGTGGAAATATGTAGGAAGGAGTTGGGCCTATGAAACTGTAGTCCTGGGGTCTGGACTATAGACTTCTATCTGGGAGTGTCCAGCATTTTTAAGACAATGGGAGTGGATGAAGTCATTTATGCAGAGAGTGTAGAGAATGAAGAGAAAGGGCCTAATAGAGAACTCTGAAGAACCTAGCTTTTAAGGGGTGTCTGGCTGGCTCAGTAGGTGGAGCATGGGACTTTTGATCTCAGAGTCCTGAGTTCAGGCACCACGTTGGGTGTGGAGCCTACTTAAAAATATATTTTTTTTTAATAAAAAAAAAAAAGGTGCCTGGGTGGCTGAGTCAACAGAGTGTCTGACTCTTAGACTCAGCAGGGAGTCGGCTTGAGATTCTCTCCTTCTCCCTCTGCTCCTCCACCACTCGCTTACGCTCACACTCTCTCTAAAATAAATAAATAAATCTTAAAAAAAAAAAAAAAAGAACCTAGTGTTTAATAGTCAGGTAGAGAGGGGTGCCTAGGTGGCTCAGTCGTTAAGCATCTGCCTCCTCAGGTCATGATCCCAGGGCCCTGGGATCCAGTCCCACATCGGGCTCCCTGCTCAGTGGGAAGCCTGCTTCTCCCTCTCCCACTCCCCCTGCCTGTGCTGTGTCTCTCTCTGTCAAACAGATAAAATCTTTAAAAATAAATAAATAAATAAAATAAAATTTCAAATGCTACAAGGGTGCCTGGCTGGCTCAATCAGTAGAGTATGTGACTCTTGATCTTGGGGTTGTGAGTTTGAGCCCATTTTGGGTGTAGAGATTACTTAACATCTTAATTTCAAATGCTACAAATAAGGCACAGGCCCTTTTAACACTTCTCCCCCCAGAAAGAAAATCTGACACCCCCCCACCCCCCCACACTGGTAGCCACTGTTCTGAAACCAGTATATAGTCTTCTGGGTTTTTTTCTGTTTCCTGTGTACATAATATTTTAATATATGGTCACATTTTATATATACGTATTATTCTGCAGCTTGTATTTTCTCTTACATTTATTGGGGGGGGTTATCCATGTTAGTATATGTATCTACCTTATTCCTTAGAAATCTTTTCAATGCAAAGAAGTTTTTAAATAAAAATTCCAGAACTGCCGATGATACTACATAGACAAGAACACAAATAATAATGAGTGCTGGTTACTAATGAAGCAACATGTGCTGGAAGGAGTCATTATCTAAATGGGTCAAGCCAATCTAGGGAAGATTATCCTCTAATCTGGTGGCTACATGTACAACAGTCCATAGAAAGCTGACAATTAAAGGGAAAGGGTGCTATTTTAGGTTCTTGGAAAATAATGTCGGCCTATGTTATTTGATATACTAAATATTTTCTTCTGTGTGGATATAATTAAAGGTGACATTAGAATTGGAAGTTGCTTATTAACCATTCACCTGTTTTAGATAAAACACTGAGAGATCACTTTATCTGAAAAATTAAAAGTATTAAGCTGAAATGGAATGGATACTGTGCAAAAGTCAGTGCCTAAGTTTTTTGATACCTGCACCATCTCGTCAGAAGCTACTCATCCTTCTATAACTTTTTCAGTTTTTCCAGGTCCAAATACATTTTATCCTTTTTGTGAAAATGATTGTTATAAGGCCTCCTTTTAAGTGATGTTCTAAAAGAATGAATGAAGAGCATATGGATGCTTTTGCCAAAAATAGTTCTTTGGAATATCCTCCTGGTTTTAATTGTAGTTTTTGGAAAATAATCCCTTTCCTTAATACTGAGTAGAATATAGCTCTTTAGGGCAGCCAGTATTTCTTCAAAAGATTCAGTCCTCTGTGAGGGAATACCTATCTTCTTCCCCCTGTGGAAACTTAATATTTTTTTTAGCTTATATTCATTAATCCAACAAATATTTCTTGAGTATTTGCCATTGGCCAAGAACTTTCTAGGCACTGGGAACACAGCCATGAACAAAGCAGACAAATCCTTGTCTTTGTGACACTTCCGTTTTGGTAGGAACAGGCATACAATACACAAATAAGTAAAGTCATGTAGAATGTCAGTTGGTGGTGAGTACTTATGAAAAAAATAAAGCAGAAAAGGGAGGCTGACAATGAGTGGGGGGAGAGGTTGTAATTTCAAATTAGGTAGTCAGTGAAGACCTTATTGAGGAGATAACATTTCTTTTTTTTTTTTTTTAAGATTTTATTTATTTATTTTGACAGAGAGAGGGAACACAGGCAGGGGGAGTGGGAGAAGCAGGCTTCCTGCTGAGCAGGGAGCCCGATGCAGGGCTCGGGCCCAGGACCCTGGGATCATGACCTGAGCCAAAGGCAGATGCTTAACGACTGAGCCACCCAGGCGCTCCTGAGAAAGTAACATTTCATTAAGACCTGAAGGAGTGAGCAAGTGGGCCGTGCCAATATCTGGAGGAAGAGCATCCCAGGGAGAGGGAACAGCAAGTGCAAAGGTTCTGACATGGTTTTGCTGATTCTGTGAGCATTGGAAAACCCGCAAACTGGAAGCAGCTGCTGCTTCTAGAAGGAACTGCTGCTGCCCAGGGGACGAACCGTTGCTGGGGAGGCTCAAGCAGACAGAGAACTAACAGGAAGGAATAAAGTCCCTTTCTCTTCCAGCCTTGCAGTTTCCCTCTAGTCTTACCTTTGGCAGAGCCTAATGGGGAACAGCTGGCAAAACAGAAACACTGCGCAGAATCCCATCCCCAGCATCAAATAGCAGGGGCTAGATGGGTGGCATTGGGGCCAAGAGACAGTAGTTTAACACCTGGCTCACCTACTTTATGTGTCATAAAATTGATGTTCAGAAGGTAAGTGCCCATGTCACATGGCTAAGAAGGGCAGAACCTAGGCTTGAATGAGAATGCTGACACCATGCCTGTAATCTTTCTCCCAAGGCATGACAACGCTCCAAACTGAAAAGTTATTTAACTTCCATACGGGTGTTTATTATTGAAGGGTTATAAGGAAGCTGAAACCAGGTAACCAGTGAGTGGTTGGGAGCCAATAATTAAATGAGAAATGGGAACCACTTCCTGCTTGCTCCCCAAATTGCTTTATGCATTTTACTCTCCTCTTATCCTGCAACTTTGTGCACCTTGCTCCCCACCATATTGTCCGCCCCAGCTGCTTTTACTAATGTCATTTAGCTTCAACTGGAAGTTTATCTGGAGTATCCTTTTCCTTTTGCCCCCTACACTCTTTCTGACCCCCCAGATTCTTCCATTCTTTGACTCATCTCAAATATCATCTCCTCCAGGAAGCCTTCCTTTATCTTCCAAACTCAAACCAAACTAAAGCTCCTTTTGTTTGAATACCCTTGTCACTTGGTCTTTATATCTCTCCTGACCACTTTCTCCTTCATATCAGTCCTCCTCTCCCTGCTTATTTTTTTTAATTTTTAAATTTTTTAAAAGATTTTATTTATTTATTTGGCAGAGAGAGAGGGTGAGCGCGAACACAAGTAGGCAGAGCAGCAGGCAGGAGAGGGAGAAGCAGGCTCCCAGCTGAGCAGAGAGCTGGATGCGGGGCTCGATCCCAGGACCCTGGGATCATGACCCGAGCCGAAGGCAGACGCCCAACCAACTGAACCACCAAGGCACCCCTTATTTATTTATTTATTTTTAAGATTTTATTTATTTGACAGAGAGAGAGAGCACAAGCAGGGGGAGCAACAGACAGAGGGAGAAGCAGGCTCCCCACTGAGCAGGGAGCCCAATGTGGGGCTTGATCCCAGGACCCTGGGATCATGACCTGAGCTGAACACAGACACTTAACTGACTGAGCCACCCAGGTGCCCCTCTCCCTGCTTATTTAGATGTTGGTGTTTGCCAGCATTTCCATCCTCAGGTTTTCTTTCTTTTTTTTTTTTAAGATTTTATTTATTTATTTAACAGAGAGAGAGCACAAGCAGGGTGAGCGGGAGAGGGAGAAGCAGGCTCCCTGCTAAGAAGGGAGCCTGATGTAGGACTCGATCCCAGGACCCCGGGATCGTGACCTGAGCCGAAGGCAGACACCTAACCATCTGAGCCACCCAGGCACCCCATCCTCAGGTTTTCATCTCTCATTGCTCCATTCTCCCTAGTCAACCTTATCCACGTCCAAAGCTGTACCTGTCACTTCTCTGTGCACTGATACCTGCCATATCTCCCTCTCCAGCCCAGCCTTATTACCAGCTCTCCACATACATTCCCCTCTCCCCCTCCCCATTTCCTGGACATCTAGCTGCCTTACTATCCCTTCAAACTCAGTGTTCCTAAGACAGAGATTAGTTTCCTTTCCCTAAAACACTCTTTTCCACTGTATTCCCTATATTGATGCATGGCAGCACCACCATCTACCTAGACAGACAGCACTCCAAACAGAAATCTTTCTACTTTCTTGCCCACAACCCAGGCCATTATCAAGCTGATACTTCAGCCTCCTAAATCTCCCAAGGCAGCCTCCTTGCTTTTGTCCCTGGCACTGCTCCCTTTATTTTGCCTTTAATATCTCTAACTCAGACCTTTGCAATAGCCCATTAACTACTGCCAAACTTACCTTCCTTCACTCTCTCCCACTTGCTACGAGAAGACTCCTTCTGAGCATTACCGTGTCACTCCTCTGCTCACATCCTTCAATGTTCCTGTTGGCTATGGCCTGGCCACCTGGGCTCTTGGTTGGGGCTCTTGACGTTGTACATAGTTCACAAGTAACTTATAATCCATTATGTGTATGTAGCCTACAAGTAACATATAACCAAATTAAGTGTACACTTTCAGAAGCAGCATTGGGAATCGGTGTCAATTTAATTTGTCTTTCAGTTTTAAACAGCATAAGACAGGTTTTTTTTCCTCTTGCCAGGCTGATTTTAACACCAACATTTCTGAAGTGGATGAACAAACACATATAAGCAATGAGGACTTTGTGGACTTTTCTGATATATACCACTCTAATGAAGAGTATTTTAGGAAGCTAGAAGAGCTGAAAGCTGCCCACTTGGACACTATGGCAAAGTTAGAGAAGATGTACCAGAATAAGTTAAATTTAAAAGAAGTTCAGCCAGTGATCATCAGGGAAGAAGCTTCTAGTGTCTCTTCCAGGTGAGTTTGTACATAACGTTATTTGTGGGCTGTAAAATGTATTCTTAAAAGTGCAGAACAAAACTATTTCAGAATATTTTCTTTCAACTATCCTTTTGTACTTTTAATGATATACAGAGGTTGGATTTTATTCGAAATGTGTGATGGCTTATCCACCAATGGCTTCTTGTTTTGAGAGTCATTTGGTGGTCATTTAGTCTTTTCTCTCTGACCTGCCACTCACAGAACTATAGATATGTATCAACACATTTAGTCTGGGCCATTTTTAAATTTTTATTTATTTTTTTAAAGATTTTATTTTTATTTTTTGTTTTTTTTATTTTATTTTTTTTCAAAGATTTTATTTATTTTTTGACAGAGAGAGAGATAGCGAGAGAGGGAACACAAGCGGGGGAGTGGGAGAGGGAGAAGCAGACTTCCCGCCGAGCAGGGAGCCCGATGTGGGACTCGATCCCAGGACCCTGGTATCATGACCTGAGCCGAAGGCAGACGCTTAACGACTGAGCCACCCAGGTGCCCCTAAAGATTTTATTTTTAAATAGTCTCTACACCTAACATGGGCTTGAACTTAAAACCCGAGATCAAGAGTTGCATGCTCTACCAGCTGAGCCAACCAGGCACCCCTAGTCTGGGCCATTTTTAAATGATAAATATTAAAATTTAATTTTAAAACCCTTTACATTATGTGGGATTAACATGAGTTCAGGGGCACCTGGGTGGCTCAGTCAGTTAAGCATCCTACCCTTGATTTCAACTCAGGTCTTGATCTCAGGGTTGTGAGTTCAAGCCCCGTGTTGGGCTCCATGCTAGGCATGGAGCTTATAAAACAAAACAACAACAACAACAACAAACCTGAGCTCATTAAAAATATAAAGTACGGGTACAGCTCTCTCTCTTGAGTGCGCCCGCTCTTGTATCTCAAGAGTGTACTTTTTGCTTTGATAAACTTTCCCATTTCTGTTACTCAAAAAAATAAATAACTAAGGGCGCCTGGGTGGCTCAGTTCGTTGGGCGACTGCCTTCGGCTCAGGTCATGATCCAGGAGTCCCTGGATCGAGTCCCGCATCGGGCTCCCTGCTCGGCGGGGAGTCTGCTTCTCCCTCTGACCCTCCCCCCTCTCATGTACTCGCTCTCTCTCATTCTTTCTCTCTCAAATAAATAAATAAAATCTTTAAAAAAAAAAAAAAAGAATAAATAACTAAGTAAATAAATAAATAAATAAATTATACTATACACACACACACACACAAAGAGTTCAGGACTCAGACATAAATCTGATTCAGGTTTTCAAAATAGTCTGTAATTTCTGGACCCATTTCTGCTATGAACTCTCTTGTTTTGAAACTTGAGGCAGGTCCCTTAACTCATCCAGTTGGTCAGTGCTAATTGTGCATCTCCTGTGTGCCAGAAGTTGCCTGGGCACTGAGGAGTCAAAAATCAAGATGCCCGGGGCACCTGGGTGGCTCAGTTGTTAAGCGTCTGCCTTCGGCTCAGGTCATGATCCCAGGGTCCTGGGATCGAGTCCCACATCGGGCTCCCTGCTCGGCGGGAAGTCTGCTTCTCCCTCTCCCACTCCCCCGCTTGTGTTCCCTCTCTCGCTGTCTCTCTCTCTGTCAAATAGATAAATAAAATCTTTTTAAAAAAAAATCAAGATGCCCTTAAGGAGCTCAAAGACTAGCTGAAAGCCAAAAATTGTGATACAACATGATGTAACAGTGCTTTGGAGACAGAGGAAGAAGCAATTGATCATGTCATGGTGTTGGTAGAGGGACGCAGGCAGGAATTTTCTATGGAACTGTCATATCCAAGTTCAGTATTAAAGGAGGAGTAGCTGTAGCAGATGCAGGAAACAAGGAGTGGGCTTCTAGGCAACAGAAACCATGTGTGCAGAGGCATGGCGGCATGAGAAATCATGGTGTGTGTGAGGAACTTCCTGTGGTTGGATATGACTTAAGATTGGTAACTGGAGGTAGAGAGAGGCAAGAGGTGAAACAGGAAAGGTAAACGGGGACTAGTCTATTTTTTTTTTTTTAAGATTTATTTATTTATTTATTTATTTATTTGAGAGAGAAAGAGTGAGCAAGAGACAGCACAAGCTCAAGGGAGAGGGTGGAGGAGAAGCAGATTCCCCACTGAGCAGGGAGCCTGACACAGGGCTTGAGCTCAGGACCCTGGGATCCTGACCTGAGCCGAAGGCAGACGCTTAACTGACTAAGCCACCCAGGCGCCCCAGACAGGGTCTAGTCTTGAAGGACTTTATAATCTAGACTTTGTTACAATGGCAAATCATAGAAAAGTTTCGAGAAGGGGAGTGACGTGATTAGATGTATGTTTTAAGATGGTGACTCTGGAAAACATGTGGGGAATTTTATTTATTTATTTATTTATTTATTTATTTATTTATTTATTTATTTTCATTTATTTATTTGAGACAGAGAGAATGAGAGAGAGAAAGCACATGAGAGGGGGGAGGGTCAGAGGCAGAAGCAGGCTCCCTCCCGAGCAGGGAGCCCGATGCGGGACTCGATCCAGGGACTCCAGGATCATGACCTGAGCCGAAGGCAGTCGCTTAACCAACTGAGCCACCCAGGCGCCCAACATGTGGGGAATTTAATAGAGCTTAGCCACAAGGAGCCTCTGTTGCCTCCGGTTCCCCTGTAAAAAGAGGGAGTTGAATTAGATAAATTATAGGCATCTCTTAGCTCTATTCTAAATAAAAGTGATAATTATAAGGCCTATCTATCCAGCTCCTATCTTCTAACTGATTATACCTTGATTTTATAGTTCTTAATTTTTATATTTGGTCATGTGCAACTGAGAGTGTAACTTAATTATTCTTCTCTTTTAGGTCTGAATCAGAAAAAAACTTCTATCACCCTATCTCGTTAAAGACATCATTTTCAGAACCTGATTTAGGACAGTGTTCCTCCTTGATTATGTCTTCCTCTGAAGATGAGTTGCCCAACTCAGAAAAAGAGTATCCTGAGAAAAAGAGGATGATGAGCTATGCTAAAGAACTCATCAACAACATGTGGACAAACTTCTCTGTTGAAGATTATATTCAGTGTAAAGATGCTAATTTCCCAGCAGTTGAAAAAACAAAGAAGAAACCAAGAGAATGGGTGCCAAAGATTACAGTACCTGAGCCTTTTCAAATGATGATTAGGGAACAGAGGAAAAAAGAAGAGAACATGAAATCTAAATCCAATATTGAAATGGTACGCCAACTGCTCAAAGAACAAGAAGAAGAATCAGAGTGTAAGAAAAAATTCCGCGCCAATCCAGTTCCTGCATTCGTCTTTCTCCCCCTTTATCATGACATAGTCAAGCAAAATGAAGAACGCAGGAGACGTTTGAAGGAAAAAACCAAAGCAGCTCTTTTGGCCTCACAGAAGCCGTTTAAGTTTATTGCAAGGGAGGAACAGAAGCAAGCAATCCGGGAAAAGCAGTTGAGAGACTTGTGTAAGTCTAAAAAGAAAACAAATCGATTTAAGGCCCGACCTATACCTCGATCTACTTATGGCTCAACCTCCAAGGAAAAGTTAAAAGAAGAAGAGCTCTCTAGAGACCTTATGACGCAGCTGAGAGCCCAAGAGCTTTTACAGAATTCATCCCCTCTGCCTTCTAGGTCAGGTCCCAGAAGCTGTGCTCCGAGGAAGCTCAAGTGTCCTGAACAGGCTGAAAAGTTGAAGTGTAAACACAAGTTTAGATGCCAGAGTGCTGATTTTGAAGGCCTTCCTGAGAGATACCAGAAACACCTCTCAGAACAGAAGTGTTCAAAACTCCTAACTGGCCGTAAGCCATCTGATCTTCATGCAGCTTCCAATGCATCTGCTAAAAGAGAGAAAATGTTGGCAGACATTGCAGCAGATGTAGAACATTTAGAAGAAACATGGCCTAATCTGTCTCCAAGGCACAAGTCATCAGGAGGAAGTGCAAGTGCAAAGCCTGTGCCTTGTACCTGCAACCCTCCAATGCCCACAGTATCTTCTAGAGGCCGAGCACAAGCCACGAGGTAAGTGACTAGGATGTAGGACCAGCTGACTCATGGTTGCTAAAACAGTGTTTGTAGCTCTATTGATTTTATGTCGGTCAATTTGAAAACCTGAAGAAATTATATTTGCTAATATATTTTACTATATTAGATAGAGCATTTTGCCAGAGGGTGTCCTTCTAAGAAATGAATGTATTTCCAGTTTATGAATCTTCGGGGATAGAAAAGATTAGTTAGCCTGTTGATTTCCTGTTTCGCAAGTCAGAGCCTTCTCAAAAGGTTGCCTTTTTTCAACGTTTGAATTTTCCCATGTTAAATCTTTGCTAAACAACATTCTCATTGGCTTAAAGGGAATTAAGCCTTAGTTTGTTGCCCTCAGGAGATCACTTGAGGAAAAGAAAATGTTGGAAGAAGAGAGAAATCGGATCCTAACTAAGCAGAAGCAAAGAATGAAAGAGTTGCAGAAACTCCTGACAATCCGGGCTAAGGCTTATGACTCACATCAAAGTTTAGCTCAAATGTCTAAATCCAGAGTCAAATCTCTCAGGTACCATAAAAGAATCCTGAACCTCTAGATCATTGGTTTTCAAACTTTCTTTTTTAACCAGCGGATATAATATATGAACAGATTAATTAGTATTTTAGTTTCTGGGTTCAAGTTGCTATCACTTACACTCAACGTACACACACATACACATTCACACTCACCTTACCTCACGGTGAGGATCATAATGCCATGTTGATGAACAGAAACGTTTTATATTGTGGCCATAGTTAAGAGTTGTAACCGTATGTCAGCATGTAATCTTTTCTTTTTCTTTATACTATTTTTTTTTTTTTAAGTAGGCTCCATGCCCAATGTGGGGCCTGAATGTGACATGACCTGAGACCAAGAGTTCTATGCTCTACTGATTGAGCCAGCCACGGGCCCTTCTTTATACTATTTTTGATTGTATAGTACAATATTGAGAAATATCTTTTTTTTTAAGTTTTTTATTTTAATTCCAGTATAGTTAACATCGAAAAATCTTGATTCATACAGATAAAGCTCTTTTTTAATAGTTTGCCATGTAATCTCAGAATATTCTTCAACAAATAGATCTGTCAAAGACCTTTGTTCTAAGGTCTGCATGAAATCTGATATCACAAATTAACACATTGATGTCAATTAACACCAATTATGTGATGTGTCAATTAACACATGTGTATAAGTGTTTAGTGGTGTATGTTGCATTTCATTGCAGTTTTAATATAAATAAATATAATATAAATAAATAAAAATATTTGCAGAACCCCTTCACAGAACACTGGAATTCTGCAGTACAAAGTTTGAAAACCAGTGTTCCAGAGGAACATTTTTCTGTAAAAATGTTCATGTTTAAGTAGGAAAATATCTCCCCCAAAGCTGGGTAAGTAATATGATTTATTAATTTTTAATCTGATTTATAAATAACCCCCCAAATTTGTATTTGCTTTTAATTATGAGTATTACTTTTTAAATATATAGTATTTATAATAATTGTATTCCTTTATAATGTATATTATGTTTATATTCCTTATAATGTGTATCAGTGTAATTCATGATAGAGAGAGAAATTTGATGAACTTGAACAAAAATTTTTTAGAAATATACTATTCACCCTAAGAAAGTAACTGGATTTTTCATAATACCAATTTTGTGTATAATTAAGCATAATTATCTTTCTATAGTACAATTATTTTCTCTAATCCATGAAATCTTATTATCTTAGTAGATTAGTAGAGTTAGTATGTTTTACATAGAGGAAAAAGCATATTTTAATCATTATAGGATCTTGTGCAAATAGTAAGTACATTTACTGTGAATTTATGTATTTTGGTTCCTTTTCCTCTAGATGTTCTATTCCCTTACTCCCTATTTTCCCCTGACCTGCTCCCATGGGAGATCTCATTAGGGGGAAAAAGAAGAGCAGGGTCTTGTTTTTCAGAAGAAATTCCTTAAAGAGAAGATATCTAATTTGGACTAAATTTTCTTGGTTTTCTGCACTTAAAATTGAGTCAAGAGGGCATTTATTCATCTCTCCAAGACAATTTAAAGCATTTTTAGTACATTATGTCTTAAAAATTTCAGAAACATCAGAGTATCCAGACTGTTCCCAGGATGTAAAATGTGTGCTCTCACAACCTAGGGTTTTTATTCTGCATTCCATAAAAATTTACCAGTCTAGGAAAGGAATTGTGTTAAATTGTAAGCTGTGCTCATAATTTAATTTCTGATTTGTCATCTAAGCTAAATGTTATATATGTAAGTTATTATTTCTTTTTAAAATTCCATTCCTTTTATTTGATTTTAGAAAAAGTGAAAAGGAAAGGATGAGAGAATACCGACAAGAACTAGAAGAAAGAGAAGAAAAATTAAAACACAGGCCGCTACTATTTGAAAGAGTTGCTCAGGTTGTGTTTGTTGAAATTTAAGAGCTACAGTCAGCTTTTTTTTTTTTTTAACATCTCTAGCTCCTAACTTACAGTCCATTTTTCTTATATGTTATATAATTTATTGAGACATATTATCGTTTCTGTGATAGCTTCATCAAATCAGTCAAGTAAGTTTGTGCTTAAATCTGAACATCAAATCTTGTTGAGGCGGCATGTCAGCTTGATACAGAACATGCTGCTAATGCAGTCATAGTCAAAATAATAGTTTCACAACCTGTTTTTTGTGGCTGGTCTTTTTTTTTTTTTTTTTTAGTACCAACTTAGCCATATAGAGTCTTCATGATATGATTTGGAAGTCCTTGAAGAATTAAAAAATGAAACAAAATGTTAATGGAATCAGATTTATTACTGCCAGATTTTTTTTTTCAGTTTCATTGAGATATAACTGACTTAGAGCACTGTGTGAATTTAAGATGTACAGCATGTGACTTGACATACATATATGACAAAACAATTACTACCATAAGTTTAGTTAATAACCCACACGTCATATAGATACCAAACTTTTAGGATTTACTAAAATCTGAGCTTTTAGGATTACTCTTTTAGCAACTTTCAAATATGCCATACAGTGATATTAACTACCGTCATCACGTTGTACATTGTATTCCCAGTATTTATTTATCTTATAATTAGAGGTTTATACCTTTAACCATCTTCATCCAATTCCCCTGGTAACCACAAATATGATCTGTTTCTCTGTGAGTTTGTTTTGTTTTTGTTTTTAGATTCCACATATAAGTGAGATCTATAGCATTTGTCTCCCTTGTCTGACTTATTTCACTTAGCATAAAGTCCTCAAAGTCTCTCCATATTGTTGCATATGGCAGGACTTCCTTTTTTTTTTTTTTTTAGGACTTCCTTTTTTATGGCTGAATAGTATTCCTTTGCCCATATACCACATTTTCTTTACCTATTCATCTTTTGATGGATACTTACGTCTTGGCTATTATTAATAATGCTTGGCTATTATAAATAATGCTTCAGTGAATGTGGGGGTGCAGATATCTCTTCAACATAGTGATTTTGTTTCCTTCAGATAAATACCCAGAAGTTGGATATGGCTGGATTGTATCGTATTTCTATTTTTAACTTTTTGAGAAACCTCCATACTGTTTTCCATAACGGCCGTTCTATTTTACATTCCTACCAGCAGTGCACAAGGGCCCCATTTTCTCCACATCCTCACTAGTATAGCATTTGTTATCTCTTGTCTTTTTGATACGAGCCATTCTAACAAGTGTGAGGTGATACCTCATTGTGGTTTTGATTTGCATTTCCCTGATGATTAGTGATGTTGAGCACCTTTTCATGTACCTGTTGGCCATTTGAATATCTTCTTTGGAAAAATGTCTATTCAGATCCTTTGCCCATTTTAAATTGGATTATTTGGTTTTTTGCTATTGACGTGAATGAGTTCTTTATATATTTTGGGTATTAACCCCTTATCAGATATATCATTTGTAAATATTTCCTCCATTCAGTAGGTTGCCTTTTCATTTTGTTGATCGTTTTTTTTAAGTGAGTCTATAATTTTCATTCTTATCCACAACTGTTGAAAGGACTTCCTTTTTTTTCATTGGGAAAATAATTTGGTCCTGTGGACAGTGAGTCCTGATTTTACTAAATTTATAGTCGGTTTTACAATCTTACCCTAAGAGATACCTGTCCATTTCGCATCATCTTCTTTGTACTCACAAGGGAGGTGTTCTTGTGGGTGACATGGCTTAACAATAGAATCACTGGAGGTTACAGGTGCTGTGTTGGGAATTTCAAGCTGTTGCATTTGGAGCTTCCTGCCAGCATTATAGGACTGCCCTTCTCAATGATGTGCTGAGGACAGGGACAGGTATTATAGGTGAATTTATATATTCAGTCTTGCAAAGTTATGGGAACCCTTTACTTATAGATTTGGATATAATTTTATGTGATGCTTTTCATTGTAGAGGGTGGGTTTCTTTTTTAGTATCTCAGTTTCAACTTTAGAGGGAAAAATACAGAAAAATTCTGTATTAACCTAGCAGAAAGTGATTGACTTTTAGCTCAAAGTAGTTATTTCCTGCTCCCAACTGCAGGCTGTTATGTCTGTTTGTCTGGTGGTTATATCTACACAGACTTCCCACAGACATCTTACATTCATCTTGCCTCAAACTAGATCTTCCTCTTTGATTTCCTGTTTTTGTTGGGCCACAATTTGGTGACTGGGAACCACTTTTCCTCCCTCTTTCAGTTGCCACTGAGAGACCTGACAAGTTTTCTTCCTAAATAATTTTTGGATCTGTCTTTCTCTATTCCTGATGGTGAAATGCTATGTGAAGCCTCTATTATGTCCTCTCTGAGTTATTGTAATGGTTTGACTGGTTTTTCTGTCCTTGCTCTTTGCAAAGCCACCCATTATATTTTCACTTTACCATTCCTGTTCTCTTGCCAAAATGTTATTCCTGGGTAGGTAGTAAATAACCTCTGGTAACAGTGACAGTCATGCATTTTCACTGATGCTACTCGTTCTCATTTTCAACGAATGGTATCAAGAGGTCTTGTCACTGACTTCTTCAAACAAAATACTTCAAAGTGGGTATTCCTGTATTACAGAGGAAAAAGCCGAAGTTCAAAGAAGGTAAGTAACTAGTAAGGTTTATAGTTAGTCAATAATGGAACTAAGATTGGACCCAAGTCAGTCTGCTTCCGAACACTTAAGACTAAGCTGTCCAGCTTTCTCCCAGAAGATAACTCTGTGAGTCTTAGCATAGTGTATAGAACTCTCTACACTCTGATCCCTGTTAACCTCTAATTGAGTAGATTCTAAATTCTAAACCAAATTAATCAACCACAGCACTCCCCCCAACCCCCCCCACCATGGACACCCTTTACTTTCAGACCGTACCAGACTACTAGTTTCAAACTTGAAATCTTTATTCATGCTATTTCTGAACACTCTTAGAGCCTCTTCCTGTTTTTCCTCCTGATCTTTCAAGTCTTCATATAAAATCACTTCTTGCATTGTTTCCCAGGTTGGATAGGGTGCCGTTTCCTGTGTTTTTCATTACCGTCTCCATACCTCTGTCTTCACTCCTGCTGCACTGTGTGGGAATTAGCTGTTTCAGGATCTCTGTTCCCTTTTAGCTAGTTACTTTTAAAGGTTGTGGTCAAATCTTTGTATTCCCAATACCTAGCACCTAGGATAACGTCTGGCACAGAAGAGATGTTAATAAACATTTGTTGAACCAAAACTGAACTGTCAAGATCAAATTAGCCAGATAATGACCTCTTATTTTTTTTCTGGGATTAGCCGGGTGTGAGAGCGCCAAGCTGACCTGTTAGTGATGAGTCTCAGGCTGAGTAAGCCGTTGTGCCTTGCTGTGAATTCCTGCTTCCAAGCACCAGAGAAAGTGAGGCAAAATAAGCAGCGTGTGTGAAATTAAACCCATAGAGAAATTTTAACTGTTGAAAACATAGGTCAGTTTCACAGCTGATTTCTACTTTTGCCACTTCTGGCCCTCCCATATGCTGGTCCCTTTGTCCAAAAACACTTTTCTCTCTCCATATATATACCCCCCTTACCTCCCAAGAGGACTTGTTACTAAAGAAGTATTCAGTAATTAAATAAGTGAAAGAATTACTATAAATGAAACTTATAGTTATGAAAAATAAGTATTTTCCCCCTTCAAATGCGGGCACTGATTGTAGACAAACTTTCATCGTTGCATGTTATTTTGGTTTCCTGAAGAAGCAACGCTAATTTTTTTTTGTGATCTTTGATAGCAAAATAATCAAGTTATTTTGTTTTATTATTATTTTTTTAAGATTTTATTTATTTGTCAGAGAGAGAGCGCAAGCAGGGGGGGGAGCAGCAGGCAGAGGGGGAGGGAGAAGCAGGCCTCCCGCGGAGCAGGGAGCCCGACGCGGGCTCGATCCCAGGACCCCGGGATCATGACCTGAGCCGAACGCAGACGCTTAACCGACTGAGCCACCAGGCACCCCCATACAGTTATTTTAATTGTTCCTCTTATCTCATAGTCTGTGCAGTTCTTTGCATGGTAAAATGAAAGGAGGACATGTTTATTTCAATTAAGAATAATTATATACTATTCACCTTGATATAAAATATTAAAAGGTAATTCTATGTATAGAGTGACTGGCAGTGACTCACCATTGCTTTGGTTTTGTTAACATAAATTAGTGCAGTTTTTTCTTGCAGTCTGTTTTGCTGTGACTATTGCTGCTAATTAACAGCTGTTATTTAATAAATTCACTCACAACTTTGTGCACTATCCATTTATTAGTGTTAATTGTGATCTTGCTGCTGTTGAGTTATTCTCTAGCAGAGTAAGCCTCTGATGCAGGACAGAACAAACCATGTTGTCCTGTTTCTTGGAAATCACAGGGTTTATTAATTGAGTAGATTCTAAATTCTAAACCAAATTCAAACGAAGACTTATGAGCACTGACTTTGGTATTTTAATTTCTTTTATGTTTAATTTGTTTACATCAGAATATACTGTTCTTAATGCATTTAGAGTTAGATTTGGGGTTTCTTTATTCTGCTTTACCATCTTTGGGGCATAGTTCTTATCTTCTCACTTTGCCATGACTTTCAGGTCCTCAAGGCTTGTGTGTTGGTGTTCATAGCTTCTGGATGCATTTTATTTTTTAAGATTTTATTTATGGGCGCCTGGGTGGCTCAGTTCGTTAAGCGACTGCCTTCGGCTCAAGTCATGATCCTGGAGTCCCGGGATCAAGTCCCGCATCGGGCTCCCTGCTCGGCAGGGAGTCTGCTTCTCCCTCTGACCCTAACCCCTCTCGTGTGCTCTCTCTCATTCTCTCTCTCTCAAATAAATAAATAAATTCTTTAAAAAAAAAAAGATTTTATTTATTTACTTAGAGAGAACGAGAGAGAACACGAGCAGGGGAGAGGGAGAAGCAGATTCCCCGCTGAGCAGGGAGCCTGATGCCAGACTCGATCCCAGGACCCTGGGATCATGACCTGAGCCAAAGGCAGACACTTAACTGACTGAGGCACCCAGGCGCCCCTCTGGATGCATTTTTATTAACTTTTCTAAAAATCGTTTTTATTCATAGTGGGTGCATTTTAGCAACAGTTTGAGTGCGTTTTCAGTTTTCCAGAGCATCAGGAAATCACTGGTGATGGTTTATCCATTGTAATCGGTCTTTGCTATTTTGGTTTCTCCCGTGGAACACTAGATGCTATAGTCCCTCATTATGCTGGAGTCCCTAGTTTAGGCAAATAAATATCCGACACCTGCATTGCTGGAGTCAGGTTTAAGCTACCTTCAAACTCCGGGATGAGCACTACTACTTAGAGAAGGCAGCATGGTGCAGTGGAAAAGACCCAGGAAATGGTCAAGAGACTTGGTTCTACCACTCACTATCCTTGTGACCTTAAGCAAACTGCTTAACCTTAGTGACAGTGGGGAGTGTTTTGGTTTCCTTATTTGTTAAATCTGGGGGTGACACTGGGTGCTCTCCCACACCTTTTCCAATATGGGGTGCCATTGGTGCCCTGGAACTGGCCCATTCCAAGTCACCTTGCTTCATTTGGAGGTCCAGATGGCAATTCTTGGCCCTATACTCATAGGAGGTAAAAGGTGACCAAAGCTGAGGCACTAGTGTGAACCCCAGTCATCCTGTGACTGACCCTGGAAAGCCTGTTTTCTCAGGAACTGTGATGACTCCTGTCTTGCTTCAGATGTGAGAGGGTCATCACAATTTCACAGGTGCCACAGTCAGGAAACAACATTCTGGAGACTTGAACCGAGTTCTAAATTCTTGTTCTTTTTGCTATATCCATTGATTCCTCCAGAGTAAAGATAACAACAGTGATGAATTTATCATCTTTGATGGATTAGAGATATGGCATGTAAAGAATAAAAATTACAGTAGGTACATAAACTAAAAGAACCATCTGACAACTATCACAAACTATTTATTTTCTCCCTGGTTTTTCCAGATAGTCTTCAACAGTCATAAAAGTATTTTTTAAAAAGTATATAAAACAGGTATAGTGTAAAGAATAAACTATAGGCCAAAACTCATGTGGCTACTACCTAGGCTAACAAACAGAACATTGCCAGCACTCCAGAAACCCTTCGTGCCCTTCCCAGATCAAAACCCTCTCCCACTCCCCTAGAGGTAACCACCATTCTAATTTTTGAAATTAGTATTTCCTTGTTTTTGTTATTATTGTTGTTTGTGTTTTGCAGTTTTACCATCCTACTGTGTATCCCTACACAGTATAGTTTGGTTTTACCCATTTGGGGACTTTATGTAAATGAATCATACATACTATATGTATGCTCTTGTGTTTTGCTTCTTTTGCTTAGTAGTATGTTCATGAGATCCATCCATATTGTCATGTACAACTAGAGTTCATTCATTGTCATTGCTTTATTTTATTCTGTTGTATGAATAGACCACTATTTATCCATCCTACTGTTGAGAGATATTTGCATTGTCTCCAGTTTGGGGTTGTTACAAACAGTACTATCCCGAGGATTTTGGTACAGGTCTTCTCGGGCACATACGTAGGAGCTTCTCTGCGTAGATGCCTGGCAGTGGGATTGCTGGTCAGAAGGTCTGCATACAGTCAGCCAACTGTGATTATTGGATTTAATTTTCACTGGAGCTTTTAACCCATACATTTTTAATGGAAATTTAAAGTCTTTTGTTCTCCTCTAAAAAGGTTTGTCTTTCCTATAGAAAAATGCAAGAATGGCAGCAGAAAAGCATTATTCTAACACCCTAAAAGCACTAGGACTATCTGATGAGTTTGTTTCAAAGAAAGGCCAAAGTGGAAAAATAATTGAGTACTTCAGCAATCAAGAGAGGAAGAGTTTCACTGAAGATAAAGAAAGGTAACATATATAAGATGTCTAAATGGTTTACCTTTGAAAGAATTCTTATCTGCCAGAAAGCATAAAATTCTGTCCTATATTTTTAAAAGATCTTTTAACCTAACAAAATGCATGCGAACTGTTGTAAAACATTGACATTTTAACACTTGGCACATTCAAAATATTACATGGTGATGAAGTAAAGCAGAATGATTTAACTTTTTGACTGACATAAATGATGTAAATAATAAGATGCTTTCAAATGAAGTTTAAAGAGTCAATCAAGGCTTGAAATAGATTAGTTCCCACTTGGCACTTTTGTAGAGTTTTCTTGATAAATCGGAGCTCATACACTTGAGGAAGGAAGACTGTGTGATGGCATACGTTGCAAAGGGTTTGTTGACCTTTAAACCAAATCATTTTTCCTTGGAAAGATTGATAAATTTCTTCCTCCAGCTTTGATGAAGAAGAAAAAATAGAAGAAAGAGAGAATGGGGAAGAAAATCATTTTACTGATACGAACAGCCAGGATTCTTACAAGGAAAGAGAGGAAACTGATGAAGAGAGCAGAGAAGAGCAAGCTGTTAAGGGGTAACACGGACTCAGCGGGCCGCCTGTCGGTGCCTGAGCTGAGGGCAGCCGCGGGCCTTAGCGTACGTGCTTGTGGTGTCCAGGACATCCATGAGAGCCCTCCAGTAGGTGCAGGGCTCCTGGGCAAAGTCATCTGTAGCCTGAAAAGGCAAGTCCAGCCAAAAGGCTGTGGGGTCGGTTAGCGTAAGGCTTTGCCTAGTCAGGTTTTTAATCACTCCATATGGTTTGCAACTTTGACCTTATTTGTATTTTTAAAAAAGCATTTGAGAATCATAGTTGTCACAAACTGATTAGTTATAACAGTATATGTTACTTCCTTATTTGGGGTGGAAACAAATGGCATGGCATCGAGAGCAGAGAGAAGTATTGGCTTTTGGCAATTTGAAAAAATTTTTCTAGGAAGTCTGAATCAATAAATAGCTTTAAATTATACTATTTGCCTTTTCTTTTCCTCTGCAGTACATCTCACAGAATGAATCCTCACACTTGTTTTACTGGGCATGTTAAGTTTCTTATCTGAGCCATTTTTGTAAAAAGTAATAAAATACAGGAAAAAATAGGTCCTTAAAATTGGTGTTCATTTCTGCACTGTTTGCTGTTAAATCATCCACACTATCATGACTTTTTCTTTTTATCCCTAGTTTTATTCCAAATTATTTTTGATACGTAAATTATTAGAAAAGTTTTTATACCAAGTTTTTTTTTAACCCTATGTATTATGACAGAAGTAATTATAAATATCTGAGTTATAATCTTAATTGGGGTAAATATCAACACCGTTGTATATATGATGAAATTGTGCATAATAACTTGTCCGAGGCAAATCTCCAAAGTAATTCAGATTTAACTCTTTAATACTAGACCTAGTTGTGCTCAAATTTTATACATTATTGCAGATGTATTTTGTCTTTCTGTGTATGATGTATGAATCTATCATTTTTCCTCTTTAAGCAAATTTTTGTTTTAAAAATTCAAACCAGACATAAAGATGTGATAGGATAAGACATTTTCTTTTCTAAAAACAACCTCCTTTAAAGAGCATGAACTAATTAAGGTGTTTTATAATAGCAGTGTTTCCCAGCTGGAAATTTATGCTTTAAATTAAGAAATAAGGTGATTTTTCTCAAGGGCACATGTTTCCTTGTAATTCCTTCCTACAGTTTGTGTTAAAACTATTTGTCACTATAATTAGATTGTAAACTCTTTGAGAGTTGGCACCATTTTAAAATTCATCTTTGTATTCCTTTAATATTTTGCACCAGATTGTGCATATGGTGGGTACTTAATAAAGGCTTGGATGAGTAAGTAGATGAATATGGTTTTTAATTATTTCAGAATGAGTACACATAGGATTAAAATCATCTCCCTTCTAATTTATTGAAAGCCTGTGAAATATAACCCACAAATTGTAATATTTAAAACATGACTTGCTTCCAAGGATTTGTTCCTCATTCTGTCCCTTCTCAGTTTCATGGGATTAGTGTGGGACTTGGTTTCAGGACCAATGTTCAGTTTTCTTTTCTCTAAAAATGGGAGTAGTACTATTTGGGTGGCTGTAGGAAGGATTGGATGATATCATGTATGGAAAAAAAACTCTTTGGAAACTAGGCTATTAGAATGATTAGTGTCAGAAGAAAGAATATTCCTGGGGCGCATGGGTGGCTCAGTCGTTAAGCGTCTGCCTTCGGCTCAGGTCATGATCCTAGGGTCCTGGGATCGAGCCCCGCATCGGGCTCGCCATGCTCTGCAGGGAGCCTGCTTCTCCCTCTGCCTCTGCCTGCCGCTCCCCCTGTTTGTGCTCTCTGACAAATAAATAAAATCTTAAAAAAAAAAAAAAAGACATTGGTGCTAGCAGCCTGCCATGCGAAAAGAATTAAAAAAAAAAAAATAGAAATAATGTTTGGAGGCGCTTTGGTGACTCAGTCGGCTCAGGTCATTATCTCAGGGTCATGGGATCGAGCCCCGCTTAGGGCTCCACACTCACCAGGGAGTCCGCTTGAGATTCTCTCTCTTCCTCTCCCTCTGCCCTTCCTCCACATCCCCTCCGCCCCCCCCCGCATGCTCTCTTCCTGTCTTTCTCTTAAATAAATAAATAGATAACTTTGGAAAAAAAAAAAGAAATAATGTTTGAACCACTTTTTTTTTTTTTTAAAGATTTTATTTATTTGACACAGAGAGAGATAGCGAGAGCAGGAACACAAGCAGGGGGAGTGGGAGAGGGAGAAGCAGGCTTCCTGCCAAGCAGGGAGCCCGATGTGGGACTCGATCCCAGGACCCTGGGATCATGACCTGAGCCGAAGGCAGACGCTTAACGACTGAGCCACCCAGGCGCCCTGTTTGAACCACTTTAAAAAAAAAATATTTTATTTATTTATTAGAGAGAGAGAGAGAGAGAGAGAGAGAGAGAGAGCATGAGCGGGGGAGGGGCAGAGGGCGAGGGAGAAACAGACCCCCCGTTGAGTTCAGAGCCCCATGCGGGCCTCAATCCCAGGATCCCGAGATCATGATCTGAGCAGAATTCATATGCTTAACTGACTGAGCCACCCAGGCTCAGTCAAACTGTAAATATAGTTCTCAGGTGGTAGGTAACTGAAAATGTGCATTTGTATCATCAGAATTGGCTCCATAATTCTTTTCACTTATGGGATTGTCTGTTATTCATGATTAGCCTAGCATCAAGAAGAAGGTTATGCTCCTTTCCTCTTAAATAAGAAAAATATTACTGGGTTACCTAGTGGCCTCAGACACATATTTCTTCAGAAGAAATCATCTGGGTAATGGAGGATTAAGTGATTATATATATAGATATATAATAACATAATTATATACTTATATAATATAATAACTTTAATATACTTATATATACTAAATTTTTATATTCATATATAGTATATACAAAATATATATTATGTATACTACATATGCACATACAAGTATATGTATGTATATGATAGAAAATTTTAGAAATTACTTTTATTCCATTTATTTAGTCTACACAATAAAACAAATTCACATGCCTCAGAGGCATTATTTTCATGGACAATATTTTTAAGTTATTTCTAATAATTTGAGAGTAACAAAGATTTCAACATTTAGACCTAGGCAATAAAAATCATCAGCCTTAAAATATTGCCTTACTGCTTAAGGAAAAAATTTTTTTTACCCTTCTCGACCTTCATATGACTATGTATAGATGTGTGTTCTTGGTGGTTGTTTTAGAAGGAAACAAGGTTTTGTGAAATGAAGTTTTGGTCAATAAAGCTTTATCAATATATTATGGTCTAAAGAAAATGATTACTTTGTCCTACATGCTCTAGGCATTCTCAATTCTTATAGTTTATAAGTTGTGCTGATGTGGCCTGTGGTTGGCCAATTTATCTGTATCATCCTTTGGAAAAATTATAGGTATAACTTTTATAGAAATTTTTTTGTGGCGTGCCTGGGTGGCTCAGTCGTTAAGCGGCTGCCTTCGGCTCGGGTCATGATTCCAGGGTGCTGGGATCGAGCCCCATGTCAGGCTCCCTGCTCAGCAGGAAGCCTGCTTCTCCCTCTGCCTCTGCCTCTCCCCCTGCTTGTGCTCTCTCTCTGTCAAATAAAGAAATAAAATCTTTAAAAAAAAAAAAAATTTTTGTTTGTTTCTACAGAGGGGAAAAAAAAAAAACCAGTATACAGTATGTTTTTTAAATTCTACTTTTAAAAAATCCCAATATTCAGAATCTGTCTAGCAACTAATATAGGTTGAATAAATGAAAAAATAAAACCATGGTTTCTAAGATTTCCTAACTATGAAAGCAGATATGTTAACATTTAGAGTATCTACTTACTCCAGTTATTTTTTTCTTAAGATTTTATTTATTTATTTGACAGAGAGAGCACAAACGGGGAATGTTAGAGGGAGAGGGAGAAGCAGGCTCCCTGCCAAGCAGGGAGCCCGATGAGGGGCTTGATCCCAGTGTCCTGGGATAGTGACCTGAGCCGAAGGCAGATGTTTAACCATCTGAGCCACCCAGGCGCCCCCTTACTCTAGTTATTTTTTCCTTATTTCTTTTGGGTTTTTTTTTTTCCAGTTTTATTGCAATAAAGTTGACATTGAGCACTCTGTAAATTTAAGGTATATAGCATAATGACCTCCATATATTGTGAAATAACTACCACAATAAATTTAGTTAACATCATCTCATATGGATACCAAAAAAAGTTTTCTTTCTTTGTGTTGAGAACTTTTAGGATTTACTCTCTTAGCAACTTTCAAATACACCATATTGTAGTGTTAACTATAGTCACCATATACATTATATCCCCAGTACTTATCTATAAAAGTTTGTACCTTTTGACCAGCTTTCCCAACTCCCCCATCCCCTACTTTTGTCCTTTCTGTAACAACCAAGACTTTGTGCTCTTTAGCAAGTTCTGAATCTCAATAAGAGGAGATAAAAACTTGAGAATAAAAATAGTAAAGTCTATTCTATAACTGCCAAAAGTCAAGGAATAATATACATGTTTATATTTAACTCTGAAAAGGTGGTAATACCAAAAAATGGTAACAGAATTTGCCTCTGGGAACAGTCTGGGTGTGGGCAGCAGAAGACTTAGTTTTTTGTTTTGTTTTTTCCTTTTTAACATATATTAAAGAAAAATAAAATGAGTCTTGTTGGAAGCTATTTTCTAGTCATGGATTTATAGTGTCCTGGTATCAAGAAAAGAGAAAAACACCTTTTTCTTGGTACTAAAAAAACCTTATTATGAAATATTTTGGACATACACAAAAGCAGAGTGAATGAACCCCATATACCCATCACCCAATGTCAATAATTATCAACTCACAATTATTTCCTCTGTACTCCCATCCACTACTCCCTAATTGTTTTGAAGCAAATCATAGTCATATTTCATGTGTACATACTTCAGTATATATCTTGAAAAGGTAAAAATCTTCCCATTACACAATTCTCATACCTTAACACACACACAAAACAATTCCTTAATACCAGTTATCTACTAGTGTTCACATTTAACCATTGTCTTAGACATTTTATACCGTCTATTTGAATCAGGATCCAAACATTGCAATTGGTTAATAAGCCTCTGAAGTCTCTTTTTTAAAAAAGATGTATTTATTTGAGACAGAGTGCAAATGTGTGCACACACGTGTGTGGGGGAAGGGGTAGAGGGAGAGAAGCTTCTGGCGGACTCTCCACTGAGCATGGAACACAACACCGGGCTCAATCTCATGACCCTGAGATCATGACTTGAGTCAAAACCAAAAGTCCGATGGTCAAATGACTGAGCCACCCAGGTGCCCCTCGGAAGTCTCTTTTTAATATATCTCTTTTTTCTTGCAATTTTGTTGTTAAAGAGACCAGGTCCTTTGTCCTGCTGAGTATCCCACTATAAATTTTGTCATTTAATGTGTTCCTCTGTTCTTTGTATTTCCTGTAAATTAGTAGTTAGATCTAGGCTTGATCAGATTCATATTTGGTGTTTTTGACAAGATTATTTCATAGGTGATGGTGCACATTTCCATTAGGAAGAGATGTCTAATGATTATTTTCTTTGGTGATGTAATCCACCATTGCTGAACATTGCTACAATTCCTCATGCCAGTATCTCTCCACTCACTGGTCATCTGAAGCTCTCTTCTCTAGTAGATTCCTTAGGAAGGGCTCATGGAGAGAATAGTCCCTGATTCCTTAACATCTTCATAACTGTTTGTCTATGGTCTTTGTTTTTGAAAATCAGTTTGGCTGGATATAAAAGCTTTACCTCATATTAAGTGTCTTAAATATGTCTCTATTGTCTTCTGGCATAAAATATCATATGGTTTGATAGAAATCTTATTTTTCTTGCCTTTGTAAGTGACTTGGTGTAGCCAAAGGTTTTGTTTTTCTTTTTTTTGAAGTCCAGTACTTTTACTAGATTGTGTCTCAATGTTGGCCTCCTGACCCAGTTTCCCCAGGTATATGGTGTGCCCTTTTATTTATTTATTTATTTATTTATTTATTTATTTATTTTTGTAATCTCTGTACCCAACGTGGGGCTTGAACTCACGCCCTCAAGATCAAGAGTCCCATGCTCTTCTGACTGAGCCAGCTGGCACCCCTTAACACATTATTTTTTGTGTTTTATTCTCTCTAGTCTTCATTTTTGAAATGATTATTTTCATTTACTTCTGATCTTTCCTGGGTTTTTACTTTTTTTTGTTTTAAAGATTTTGTTTATTTGACAGAGACACAGCGAGAGAGGGGACACAAGCAGGGGGAGTGGGAGAGGGAGAGGCAGGCTTCCCACTGAGCAGGGAGCCCGATGCGGGGCTCGATCCCAGGATCCTGGGACCATGACCTGAGCTGAAGGCAGACGCTTAACAACTGAGCCACCCAGGCACCCCCAGTGAGAAAAATTTTGAAGTAAAGTGATTTGAAAAAGATTTAAGGGGTGCCTGGGTGGCTCAGTCGTTAAGCGTCTGCCTTCGGCTCAGGTCCCAGGGTCCTGGGATCGAGCCCCACATCGGGCTCCCTTCTCCGCGGGAAGCCTGCCTCTCCCTCTCCCACTCCCCCTGCTTGTGTTCCCTCTTTCGCTGTCTCTCTCTGTCAAATAAATAAATAAAATCTTAAAAAAAATTTTTTTGTTCTCACTGTATGAGTATTTTCTCTTATAATTTTTAGCATTTTCTTTTAGCTCATTCTGAAATATGATGGCTATAGTTTTCATTTCTTTTGTGGGTATTTTTTTCTCATGTGCTTCATTGTCCAAAGAGACATTATTATTCTCTTGTTCTCTTATTTAAAAAAAAATTTTTAAATAAGATTCAATTGTGGTCCTTTTCCCTTGCTAATATTTTAAGTGAAATGAGTTATACCATACTCTTAGAAGAGAGAAGCAGCCCAGGACAGCTTTTCTAGCTTCTATTAAGAACTGGGCAGAGTCTAGGATTTTACACTTGTTGTAAGTTCATCAGATAGCATGCCATAATTTCATGGATGTTGACAGAAAACATGAGAATCCTGGGTCAAAGACAAAGGACTGTTACTCATGGTAAAAGCCATAGCTGAAATGTCTGCATGATGTTCATTTGAGCTGGTTCCCTTTGTCCCCTGAGTTCCATGGGGGGGATGCAGAGGGACCATCACATTGGAGTGGCCTATGTTAAAAGAGAAGAATTGAGATGGGGGGAGTTACAACTTTCACAGTAGGTGGAAACAAGACTGTAATTTGTCTGGAGGTAGAGGTGGGAGAGATGTTACTTCACTCCTTAAGGTTGCTTGCTACAAACAAAACCCTGAAAAAATGGCCCTGGGGAAAGAGTGGTCAGGACCTTGCATCCTGGCATACCTAGCAAGAATGTGTTTGGACTCTCTGGGCCTGTGGTGGATTGCCTCCTCCAACAGCCTTTTTTTTTTTTTTTTAATTAAAGTAGGCTCCACCCCCAGCGTGGCCCAACACAAAGCTTGAACTCAGGACCCTGAGATCAGGACCAGAGCTGAGATCAAGAGTCAGACACTTGGGGCGCCTGGGTGGCTCAGTCGGTTAAGTGTCTGCCTTCGGCTCAGGTCATGATCTCAGGGTCCTGGGACGGAGTCCCACATCGGGCTCCCTTCTCTGCAGGGAGCCTGCTTCTCCCTCTGCCTCTCTCTCTCTCATGAATAAATAAATAAAATCTTAAAAAAAAGTCAGACACTTAACCGACTGAGCCACCCAGGCGCCCCTTCTTCATCAGCTTTAAACTCTGCTGTTTGTATGATGTTATTAAAATAAAATATGGGCTTGAACTTTCTGAGATTTTCTACTCTGCTCACCCGTGAGCTTTTATGTGACTCTCCGACTTTCTTTGCCCCCGTTGTCCCTACTCATAGTTTCTCCTCAGGGGCTCCTGGCTGGCTCAGTCAGTAGAGCGTCCGACTCAGGATTGTGAGTTCAAGCCCCACGTAGGGGGTAGTTTGTTTAAAAACAAAAACAATGTTTTCACCTCACTGTGGGACTTTTCCTGGGAGGGCGCTTTGGTCATTCCGGCCCCCAGGCCACTGCAGCATTCTCAGAGCTTCCTGTCGTCTCTTCATACTCAGCTGTGTGTTGGCGCCTGCAGAGTCTGTCCTCAGCCTGCTCCACGGTGGGCAGTTTCAGGGCTCGGAGTCTCAGCGCCTCCAAAAGTGCCTCTGACTTCTCTGCTTCTTTTCACATTCTCCCTGACACCACGAGGGTCTTATTTTTCCATTTTGGAACCGGTGGCTCTGTCTTATCACCTGATTTTATTGTAGATGTCAGCTGAGGGTTTTTGGTTTTGTCATCGTCCTTTTACACGCGTGGATAAGGGAAGATGTCAACACCAGGCGGTGGGCACTGCCTCTTCTCCACACTCAGTTTTCCTGTGTACTGTTTGAACTGTTTGATTTTTTTTTCTTACTGTATTACTTAGAAAAAATAATAAAAAGAAGATACTGGACTAGGAGTAAACGTTTTAGTTCCCTTCTACCACTTAAATGAAAAGATGGTGGCGATAAATTCAAGTGCCACAGGAAACAGATGAAGCAGAGAAGGGAGATTGGGGGGGGAGCTCATGCTACAGATTGATTTTTTTTACAGATTTATTTATTTATTTGAGAGAGAGAGAGAGAGAGCGCGCACGTGGGAGCGAGGGGAGGGGCAGAGAATCCTGAGCAGACTCCACGCTGATGGCAGAGCCAGACCCTGGGCTCCATCTCACCACCCTGAGAGCATGATCCCAGCTGAAACCAAGAGTCGGATGCTTACCTGACTACCACCCAGGTGCCCCTCATGCTGCAAATTTAAATGGTTAAGGAGCCCTGGAAGCATGAGGGGGTGGACCCGGTGGCCATCAGTGTGGAAAGTGCTCCAGGCAAAGAGCCAGTGCAGAGCTCTGAGTGGAGTGTGCTTGGGATGTTTGAGGAACAGCAAGAAGACCAGGGTGGCTGGAGCAGAGGGAGGAGGAGGAAAAGACAGGAGATGAGGCCAAAAAGACACGGGGTAGGGCGGGGGGGGGGGTGAGGGGGAACAGAGAAGCAGGGGATCTTGAAAGCCATTGCAAGGATTTTGGCTTCAAGTGAGATGGGGAGCCACGGGGTGAATGATCTGATGGATGAGAATGGCCTGTGAGTGCAAGGGCAAAAGCAGGAAGGTCACTTAAGAGACTTTTAAAATAGCCCATAGTGCAAATCCGGGTGTGTCTAATTTCAAAGCCGGTTCTCCTTCCCTTATACCTTATGTCCTAAAGTGGTCATAAGGGAGATTATACTTCTGATGTGTGGGTAGCTATTTTTTCCTCAAAACCACCCTATTACAAATAAGCCACGAATATATCCTTTCCAAAGAAAAACAAAAATCCTCTCAAGATCCCCCAACTACAGTTTTGAGTATATAATATTTCCATTAGAAACTACTCCCCCAAAACAAGATAACTAACTTGCTTTAGTGATAGCATTGAGAAATTCAAACCAGCCTTTACAACTCATATGTTGTTGTTATAATTAGAAAATAACCATTAGTTTGTAGACATAACCTTGAGATGGTGATATTTTTCCAAGAAAAGGATGTAGTAGAAACTGCCAATTGCTTGGCCAAACTATTTTTCCCTTTCTTCCTTATTATCAGTTCCCTGCTTTTGCTGGAGGTGGCAATACGCCCAGGTGAAAACAAAACAAAACAAAATTATACTTCCCAACCTTCCTTGCAGCTAGGTGGTCACAAGGAGCAGAGTCACGCCCTGCCATCCTGGGCAAAGAGAGGTAAGTGGGTTTTCAGGTAAGGCCTTCAGGAGGGAAAGATTTGGCTGGCTTGGCCTTTCGGTCTTTGCCTTTTCTCTTTTTCTCCTTTTTCCTTCCTGGAACTTGAAAGTGATGGTTAGAGCCAGAGTGGTCATCTCATCAGCATGAGGGGAAGGCCCAGGGAAATCTGAGAAACTATGGCCTCACTTGAGCCACAGAATCAACGAAGCAATTGCTAACCTCCAGAAGCTGTGTTAATCTTGTTTGGGCCTTGTGTCTTGTTTAAGCCTCAGTCATTCACATGTGGCAGACAGAACACAGTTCCCAATTCAAGAGCTATCCCCAACCCATCATTTAACATCCTTCGGAAAGAAGTAACATTTCTGAATTTCCACAAGCTACAAGCGCCTGTGATGTGAAACACGTACACTGAGGCCCGTATTTTACTTCTCCTTGAAGAACACTCACTTTTTTCCAAAAAGAAAATATCCCCTGCATTTACCTATGAGGGAAGAAATGCAAAATGAATTAACATTATAAAGAAAAACAACAGTGGAGCCCTTCTCAAACAAATATTTCTGTTCATCCTGAATTTTTTTTTTTTTTTTTAAGTAATCTCTATGCCCAACGTGGGGCTTGATCTCGAGATCAAGAGTCCCATGTCTTACCGACAGAGCCAGCCAGGCGCCCCTGTTCATCCTGAAGTATTAATAAAAAGAAGCATGGTATCTTTTATTAAGAAAATAAGCTCTCCTGTGGCACTGTGATAATGCTCAGATGGATTGAGTAAGCTACAGTGTCCTTTTGCCAACCCCAAACGTTATGTTCTTGAAAACCAGGCCAGGAGAAAGTGTGGCTGAGGGACTGAAATACTTCATGAGAAATATGGAGACAGAGGAACCAAAATAGGCCAGGAGGAAGCCAAACAAAGTACATTTCTAAAAATGTTCACCAATTTAAAACAGCCCACTAAATAAAGGTGGTATCGATGACATTATGGACATACATATGTAATTAATGAGTACCATATAATTCATTCTCTTATTTTCCTTGTTCGTCAAGAAATTTTCAGAACTTCTATAGTTTGGATGGGATCTTGTAAATTTGCTTTGCTCTCGGGGGAGTAGAGAGAAATTGTATTTTGCCTCAGCATTTCTTTCTTTCACAAGGAGACTCTGAACCAATATTTCCAGATCAGATGGGCAGGTGCACTAGCTGAGAAGGCTCTGCAGGGCCCACCATCACTTCTGGAACCCCTTGGGAAGTACACATGTTAAGAGGAAAGGAGTAGAGTTTAAAAACAGCAAATAAACAAGAATCCAAGAATCTTTTGTTTGTATAACTCTGTAGTTTCCAATGTATTTCATATGATATCATTGGAGATTCCCATCCAACCTGTGAGGCAGGTAGAGTATCCTTTCCATTTTGCAGAGGAAGAAATTAAATAACCCAGGCAAAGGCTATATTGTGCAACTAGTTAATGACAAAACCTGGCCCAGAGTCCTCTGCTGCTTCAACTGCCCCCACCCCCGCCGCCCCTACACTTTACGGAATGTTACCTTCAAAACAGAAGACACAATCAGTTCATGTTCTAAGTTGACTCAGAAACAAAACAATAGTTTCTTTCAAGAAAAGTACAGGGTTTTTTGGTCCTTAGAATAGATCCCACTAGGGGTGCCTGGCTGGCTCAGTAGGAAGAGCATGGACTCTTGATCTCAGGATTGTGAGTTCGAGCTGCACGGGCTGGGTGTATAGATTACTTAAAAGTAAAATCTTAGGGACACCTGGGTGGCTCAATTGGTTAAGCGTCTGCCTCGGCTCAGGTCATGGTCCCAGGGTCTTGGGATGGAGCCCCGCATCGGGCTCCCTGCTCAGCGGGGAGCCTGGTTCTCCCTTTCCCACTCCCCCTGCTTGTGCTCTCTCTCTCTGACAAATAAATAAAATCTTTTTAAAAAAAGGACACCCACTAAAGGTGTCCAAAAACATTTGTGTTCAAAAGCTTCAGAATCTAGGGGCACCTGGGTGGCTTAGTTAAGTGTCTTCCCTCGGCTGATGTCATGATCCCAGGGTCCAGGGATCAAGTCCCACCTCTAGCTCCCTGCTCAGTGGGGAGTCTGCTTCTCCCTCTCCCTCTGCTGCTCCCCCTGCTCATGCTCTCAGTCTCTCCCTGTCTCTCTCTCTTAAATGAATAAATAAAAATCTTAAAAAAAAAAACACTTCAGAATCTAGAAACTTAAACATTACCCCAAATGTTGTTAGATAGGTATAACTAGGGGCGCCTGGGTGGCTCAGTCATTGGGCATCTGCCTTCGGCTTAGGTCATGATCCCAGGATCCTGGGATCGAGCCCCGCATTGGGCTCCCTGCTCCGCAGAAAGCCTGCTTCTCCCTCTCTCACTTCCCCTGCTTGTGTTCCCTCTCTCACTGTGTCTCTCTCTGTCAAATAAATAAATAAAATATTTTTAAAAAAAGATAGGTATAACTAAGAAAGTTGTTACAGTCATGATATGAAAACTATCAGGAGGAATTATTGAAAAACTTTTTTTTTTAAGATTACTTATTTATTTATTTGACAGAGAGACCATGAGAGAGGGAACACAAGCAGGGGGAGTGGGAGAGGGAGAAGCAGGCTTCCCACAGAGCAAGGAGCCCAATGCGGGGCTCGATCCCAGGATCCTGGGATCATGACCTGAGCCGAAGGCAGACACTTAACAACTGAGCCACCCAGGCGCCCCTTCTTAATTTTTTTAAAGATTTATTTATTTATTTGAGAGAGAGAGAGTGTGTGTGAGCAGGGGGAGGGGCAAAGGGAGGGAGAGAGAATCCTCAAGCAGACTCCCTGTTGAGCGTGGAGCCCAACATGGGCTTCAATCCCAGGACCCTGAGATCATGACCTGAGTGGAAATCAAGAGTCAGACACTTAACCGACAGAGCCACCCAGGCACCCCAAACTTTTTCTTATTTTAAAAGTATCCTAGGGGGCACCTGGCTGGCTCAGTCAGTAGAGGATGCAACTCTTGATCTTGGGGTCATGAGTTTGAGCCCCAAGCTGGGTGCAGAGATTACTTGAAAATAAAAAAAAAGTATCCTTTAAGTTTGTGGTAAATACTCTCAATAATATAGAAGGGGCTAAATTTTTAAAAACAGCTTTGTGTGTATTCTTCTGGAAATATTATGTGTGTTTATATAAATATTCTGTAATACATATGTATAAATTCTATAAGGTATAAATTCTACATTATATGTGATCTTTGTCTACATCCCACGAATGCTATCAGATTTCATATATGCCTGTTACCATCTGCATCATTCTCAGAGACGTCACTTCTTTGCAGACAACGTGTCCTTCCCCAGACCTCTTAGACTTTAGACCTGGACTGCCTCATCCCCAAGACCTCTTCTCTTCCACCTCATTCAGACGTGCCAAAATCATTCCTTTGAACCCCACACTAAAAAGATTACAACTTCTACTGACTTCTACCTTAGTTGCTACTTCTCTTTTCTGTTTACATCTTTCCAAATGTTGTTAAGCTCAAGATTCATCCACTCTTGTCTTGCTTTCTTGTCTTGCTTTCTTTGTTCTTGTGGTTTTATACTTGTTTTATTCCTTCAGTGCCATTTTGGTAGAGTTTCAGAAGACCAAATGGTCAGACCATTCCTCCTTTTGGAACGTTTCTTCTTCTCTTGGGTATTTTCCTGTCTTTTTTTTTTTGCCAGTGACTTCCATTCCATTTGCACTCTTTTGTCTCCATAATTGATACTGCCCTTTCCCATAACATCTACAGTGGAAAACTCTCAAATCCATATCTCAATCTCAGGCCCCTCCCCAGAGGTTTACCTTTTCAGGACTCAAATACATCTCAAATGCAGTATATCCAAAACTAATTTAGATTTTCTTACTTTTCCATTAGGTGGCATTGCCATCCTCCCAGTTACTCAAGCCAGAGACCTAGTTTTCATTTTTGGTTCCTGCTTCTCTCTTACCTCCTATATCCAGGCCTTCAGCAAGTCCTTTGGGAAGTCCCTTCACAATATTTCTAAGATCAGATTGCTTCTTTCCGTTTCCACCTGCCCAGCTCTAGTCTAGGTCACTATCACCACTCACCTACAGCAGTGGAATGCAGCCTTTTATGATTGTGGACCCTATGAGAAAAAGGAACTTGAGCATGCATCTCCAATGTATTTTTATTTTTATATAATCTTTATATTTTAATATATTTATAGTTTATAAATGTATTATATATATTTCATATTTATAGTTTATAAATGTATTATATATATTTTAAAGATTTTATTTATTTATTTATTTTAAGATTTTATTTATGTGAGACAGCAAGAGCACAAGCAGGGGGAGCAGCAGAGGGCGAGGGAGAAGCAGGCTCCCCCCTGAGCAGGGAGCCTGATGTGGGGCTCCATCCCAGGACCCTGGGATCATAACCTGAGCCGAGGGCAGATGCTTAACTGACTGAGCCTCTCAGGTGCCCCTAAAGATTTTATATTTAAGTAATCTCTACACCCAACATGGGGTTCGAACTTCCAACCCCAAGATGAAGAGTTGCATGCTCTACCGAGGAAGATAGTAAGGTGCCCCTATTTTATATATTTATAGTTTTATATTATGCTTATTTATTCTGTGTGCTACTATACTAGCATATTATATATGTTATAAAACATGTACAAAAATGTATTTTTTTTTCCAAGATTTTATTTATTTATTTGACAGAGAGAGACACAGCGAGAGAGGGAACACAAGCAGGGGGAGTGGGAGAGGGAGAAGCAGGCTTCCCGCTGAGCAGGGAGCCCGATGCGGGGCTCGATCCCAGGACGCTGGGATCATGACCTGAGCCGAAGGCAGACGCTTAACGACTGAGCCACCCAGGCGCCCCCAAAAATGTATTTTAAAAATAAGATTAGAATATAACATTATCCTGAAAGTAATTTTTTAAATGTATAATCATATAAAAACTTTTGTTCCATGAGAGGAAGGTGATTGAATATGGTCCTTTATTTTTGGAAATGTTGGTTGAATACTTTGTCATAAAGCAATTTGAAAGATTGGTTCCAAGTTGAGTGTACCTCAATGCTGGGCTTGAATGCCTGTCATGCTGAGAAAGATACCCTCCAAGGCTCAATGCTTGGTATCCAATATTCACATAGGGTAAGCTTTGTTGTTAATTACAGTGGCTAGGACTCCTTATTTCAATAGGCTTCTTGGGATGCCTGGGGTCCAGGCATCAGGACCCCTTGCTCAGCGGGGGTTTGTTTCTCCCTCTCCCTCGGTGCTCTCTTTCTCAAGTAAATAAATACAGTCTTTAAAAAATATACATTCTTCTTGATAATTTTGCACTTTTTGGCTTACTCTAGGAAAGACTGATTAGATCACCATTGTTTTTGCCTCCTTTTGTGACTGATTAAGAGCTCATATCAGGTACAGGAGAAGCGCTCTGGTATTTTCTTGCTCCCTTGTGCTTGTGTTAAGAGTATTATCCTTAGGGCGCCTGGGTGGCTCAGTCGTTAAGCATCTGCCTTCGGCTCAGGTCATGATCCCAGAGTCCTGGGATCGAGCCCCACATCGAGCCCCACATCGAGCCCCACATCGAGCCCCACATCGGGCTCCCTGCTCGGCGGGAAGCCTGCTTCTCCCTCTCCCACTCCCCTGCTTGTGTTCCTGCTCTCGCTATCTCTCTCTGTCAAATAAATAAATAAAATCTTTAAAAAAAAAAAAAGTATTATCCTTAGTCTGGAGGTTTCTTTGTCGGATTTTTCTTCTAAAGCCGCTTGTCTGTTTTGTGAGGCTTGGTTTTGGAAAGGTGCTAATATAACCTTTGAAGCTCCCTAACAGGGCACTCACAACCTAAGACATAGCCACGAGGTCCACGTGAACAGAATTGAAAGGCCCTGTCCCATTGTGGCACTTGGGTGTCCGAGGACCAGACCATGTGAGCAGCCCGTGACAATCCATATATTGTTTTGGTAAAGCTTTCTTTCTTTTTTAGACAAGATAAGTAGAAATGTTCTAGTAGTAGTTTCTTTCTGCACCTATGGGGCATCTTGCTCCCCTCCCACCCTGAGTACGTACGCATCCCATGCAGGGAGTAACTGGCCTGGGCCCCTGCTTTCTCTCTCACTGGAGCTGTTAGTGTGGCCGGAAGGAAGAGTGCGAGTGCTTGTAGGAATGTGGTTGCCAAAGCAAGTAGGACAGAGAATGAAGAGCCCCTTGTTCTAAGTCAAGGATGGCGCGCATATCATCCAACTTGCTGATAAACTCACTGTACAACAGGGCAGCAGAGAGGTAGGGTAAACCAGAACTCCGATCTCAGTCCACCCCTGCCCCTGGTGATCCTTAAGTATTTGGGCAAAGAAGGAAGGGATGACTTTGCACTCATTCAAGGTCAGCGTGCTTTAATGTGACCCAGGCAGGGGGGAGGGCAAATATAACGTAATGAGGTGAGAGAATGTGTGAATAGGAGTAAGATTCTTTGTGCAGATGAGTGTAGGCCTTCCGAAGAACATCCATCCTTCGGTGTGGAGGTGTGTTTGGTTTTATCCTCTGGAAGGAAGCCAGCATGGAGTGCAGGTCTCACTGGCATGCTAGGATCCAGAACTTACCCCTCCTCAAGAGGTTGGGGGTGGGGGAAGCAAGCAAAGCCTGAGCTTCCCTTTTTTCCTGGTGGAGCCAGCAGAAATGGGATTAAGGGCTCAGGAGAAGATACTGATTTTCAGTAGAAGCCCAAGGATGCAAAATTTGCAAGACAGAAGGAAGAGGAGGATAAGAGTTCCATTATTTTTGTTGGGAGTATTGGTTTGCCTTAGGTAACAAAGGGTGTAGTGGGGAAGAAGGGACAGAAAATAGAGAGAGGTTAAAGGAGGGACTTTGGGAAATAAGGGAGAGAAGAATTAAAGGAAAACCAGCATTTATGGATCCAAAAGAGCAGGGCTTAGGGCCTGATTTTCCACTCCCTTCTCTCCTTTACTTGGAAAAGAACCTTTTAAACCTTGTCAGAGGCTCTCTGTGTGTTTTCCCAGTAAGGAGGTAAACTATAGACACTTGTTAAAAATTCCTCAGTTAAGCCTAATTTAGTTCTTTCTCCCCCTCCTCCCCACCCCACCCTCCCTTTTGTGAAAAAATGATATGGTGGAATTTTCAGGACAGCATGAGGCCTAGAGACCAATCAAAGGATTATTCAGTTGTTCTGCCTTCTCTACACAAAATATAGTACATAATGTTTAGATTTTACCACCTGGTTTCCACTCTGCAGTAAGATCTGTTTATCTTCAAATGTCTGAAGAGATGTAGCAACACACACACACACACATTTTTCAGAGGGTGGGCAGTTGGCTTCTGAGAGGAGAGGCTTCTGACACCCCCTCCCACCCCCACCCACACCCCCGTGTGTGCTCCCTGGGAACAGAACAAATGGCCACCGGATGTTAGTCCTGACCCATCCCCGCCCCCTCCAGGCTCATTCTGGGGGCAGGTTCCCTTCTGCTCTCCCTGTACCTCACACCTCGTGAAGCAGCTTGCCAGCACGGCTTTTAGACAAAGTTTTTTTTCCACATAACTTTGTAATTATGCAGAATCTGAGAAAGGTCCTCCCAGAACCTGGAGTGATTTACTAGAGAACAATAATTTATAGCCATAGTGTGCGAATCCCACGTGTATCCCCAGAGGGAGGGAAAATGTTGATTGGAAGGCTAAGGGATTTGGGCCCACAGAGAGTCAGCCCAGGACTGTCCCTCCCTACCCCAGGCTCATCTTTAAATGGTCATACTGGCTGTTGCCATAATCCAAATGAGAGATGATGGAGATTTCGACTTGAAGTTGTCATGAGGGAGATAATGAGAAATATTCGGATTCCGGATGTATTTTAAAGGTAACATTAGAAGGATTCTAGTGTGGAGTGTGAAATAAATCAGTGAGTGCAAGGATGGAGTTTCTACCTTGAACAAGAGGAGAATGGGGTTGCCACTTACTGGATTAGAGAAGATTTGGGAAGAAATGGGTTTGGGGAGTTAGCAAATGCTACTGATGCCTTGTCTCCCATTGGCCTACTTCAGAGCTTACCTGCAGCGTGGCAAACAGTTCACCCTCATCCCTCTGCTTCCCTGCCTTGGGGACCCCCTGTTGCTGGGGGACTTGTTCAGCCGAGCTGAGGTACTGGGGAACTTTGCTTAGACTGTCTGGGATAACCTCCTGTATAAGTTAGCTTTTGCTGCGGAACCAACTACCTCAAAACGTAGTGGCTTAAAACAACTATTATTTTTGGGGCGCCTGGGTGGCTGAGTTGGTTAAGCGACTGCCTTCGGCTCAGGTCATGATCCTGGAGTCCCGGGATCGAGTCCCGCATCGAGTCCCGCATCGAGTCCCGCATTGAGTCCCGCATCGGGCTCCCTGCTCGGCAGGGAGTCTGCTTCTCCCTCTGGCCCTCCTCCCTCTCATGCTCTCTGTCTCTCATTCTCTCTCTCTCAAATAAATAAAATCTTTAAAAAAAAGAAATAAACCTGTGTATTTAAAAAAAAAAACAACTATTATTTTTGCTCACAATTTTGTGGGTCAGCAATTTGGTCTAGACTTGGCTGGGTGACCCTTCTGCTGGACTTGCCCACGTCCCTTCGTGGCCACAGTCATCTGGCAGCTTGACTGGTGCTGAGTGGTTTAAGATGAACCCTGCTGGTAGATGGTAGATGCTAGTCGTCAGTGGGTGCTTTAAGAGGCTTCAGATAGAATGGCTCATCTATGCCCCTGGTCCTCATATCCTCCACTAGCATACACTGGGACTCTCTACAGGGTAGTCTCAGAGCAACATCCTAAGGGGGGCTAAAGTAGAAGCCACAAAGCATCCTGCGGCCTGGGGTCAGAAGTCCCACACTGTCACTTCTACCACATTCTTTTGGTCAAAGCAAGTCACCGTGCAGGGCCAGATTCAAAGGGTAAAGTGATAAATCCCACTTCCTATTAGAAGGGAGCTCAGAGTCACCTTGCAGAGGAGCAGGCACACAGGAAGGAGGAAAGCTTAGCCATCTTCGCACACAATCTACCCATCTCACCCACTCCCCAAGGTAACTACTGCTCTACGTCCCTGTTTCAGAGTCTGCTCTTTGGGGAATAGAAACTAAGATGGGCGAGGGTAGGAATCAAAGCTCTGGTTTGGATAAGCAAAGTGTGAGATGCTTGTTGGAGAAAGCCGAAGAGAGATTTTGAATTAGCACCTGGATATATGCGTCTGGAATTCAGAACAGAGTTCTGGGCTAGAGATACTCCGTTGGGAGTCATTGAAATAGACATAAATATTGAAAGTCATGGACCCGGATAAGAGCATATAGGGAACATGTGTAGAGAGAAGAGGTCAGAAGACTAAGTCCTGAGCTACCAGTGATGAGAAGTTGAGGAGAGGGTGAGGGGCCAGCAAAGGACACCGAGAAGGAGCATCCATGGTGTCCTGGATGCCAAGGAAAGAGTGTTTCTAAGAAGAGAGATAAACAGTGATGGGGAAGCTTCCATATACTCTCTGTATAAAGTGACCTGGGCTCACTGATTCATATGGGTCAGCATTTTATATTGTTTTTAAAAAAAACCCACAGGCCCTAAATGCTGTTATTTAGACTGAGTTCCCAAACTGATGCTTAATAACCTAATTTCAATTTCAACCTCCCCCAGAAATACAGTCTTAACCTGTCCGCTGGGAATATTTCTGTCCCTGTGGATGAGTCTGCCACCTGGGCCCCTCCATCCCCCAAAGAAGATGAAGTAATCTGCGTGATAAAACACCTTGCTTTCCTCCCTAAAAAGCAGCCTCTCTTAATTCTTTTCTTTTCCTAATAACTTTCTTGCCTCCACCCTCTTTCTAGAAAAACCTTCCATTTTGTGTAACTCCTGGGAGTGCCTCTCTATTTGCTAGATGGGATGCTGCCCAATCCATGAAACATTTAATAAAGCCAATTAGAACTTCAAATTTACTTGATTGAATTTTGTCATTTAACAATATCCATCTTCATAATTTTTTTATTCATTCACTTTTAAGAATTATTGTGCGGAGCGTCTGAGTGGCTCAGTCAGTTAAATGTCTGACTTTGGCTCAGTTCATGATCTTGGGGTCCTGGGATCAAGCCCCGCGTTGGGCTTATGCTCAAACAGCGAGTTTTCTTCTCCCTCTTTCTCTACCCCTCCCCCTGCTCCTGCTCTCGCGCGCTCTCTGTCTCTCTATTTGAGAGCAGGAACACAAGCAGGGGGAGTGGCAGAGGGAGAAGAAGGCTTCCCGCTGAGCGGGGAGCTGGATGTGGGACTCCATCCCAGGACCCGGAGATCATGACCTGAGCCGAAGGCAGACGCTTAATGACTGAGCCACCCAGGCGCCCCAATAAATAAAATCTTAAAAAAAAAAAATTATTTTGCAACTCAAAGATGGAAGTAAGCAGAACATGTACCTTGGGGGCAGGTGTGTAAATCAAGATGGAGTTGAGAAGGAAGCCAAGGAGGGAGAAGTGCTCAGACTCAGCACAGGACCACGTCCTCCGTACAGGCGTTACCACGGGCTCTCCAAAGGAGCTAGAGGATCAAACCATTTTAAACTTCACACTTAAAAGGAAATCAGCATTGTATTTCTTGTTTAGAATTAGTTGGTGATCAGGTATTACCAACTGCCCCCCAATCCTGCTGTGCTATTCGCACCTCATTTTATTTTTTTTTAAATTAATTTTTATTAAACAACAGAACTAATGCCTTTCTTGGCCTGTTTGGGGATGGGATCAAACGTACAGAGTTCATGTTATCAGAGTCACATTCTACCACCTGAGCTAACCAACTAGCTGGGGACGTCATTTTTGAGTGGTTTTGTCCTCTTCCTTCCCCCAGGAGTAACAGTTTACCTCTCTGGGATGGGCCGGTAGGCGTTTGGGTTTGCAATCCTGCACACGTTAATACATAGGTAAGGGGAGGTCTTTCTTTTCTACATTTTTTAGTGATCTCTACACCCAACGTGGGGCTTGAATTTACAGTCCTGAGATCAAGAGTCACATGCTCTTCTGACTGAGCCAGCCAGGCGCCCCTCTTTTTTACACTTTAAAGCAGGGAGAGAACACATTTTACAACTCCCTTTATTATTATTATTATTTTTTTTTTGAGAGAGAGAGAGAGCGAGAAAGCGTGTGCATGGGGGGGGTGGGTAGAGGGAGAGGAAGAGAGAGAATCTTCAACAGGCTCCACACCTAGCACGGAGCCCGACTTGGGCTCAATCTCATGACCCTGAGATCATGACCCGAGCCGAAATCAAGACGCTTAACCTTAAGGCTGAGCCATCCGGACACCCCCCACATCTTACAACTTCAAAACCATAGTACAATCTATGCAATGCATGTAATCGAAAAAGCCAAATAGATAATTAAACAAAAAATATTTCCTTTCATAAGCACCTCATAGTCTGTCCTTTTTTTCTCTTTCTAATTTTTTTCTTTTCCTGCTTCTTTATTTTCTCAAGTTGGGGTTTCAAGAGTTTCATTTCAAGAACTAACTTGATTTGCTTAATTTTTGTCCTCCGGGTTTTTGTTACCTCATTAGCTTGAGTGCTTTCAGGAGGACATTTAATGCTTCAACTTCAATTAGCAACTCTCCTGGAGTAAAACACATACTGCTGTCATTTCTAAATTAATTCTACGACCTTACAAAATTTGATTTCCACAAAAGAATGTGAAAATCATCTTCGATAATTTAGGCAGCAATTTCATCTGACAAATGTGAGATTTGATTCTTTCAAACAAGAAGACATGAAAGGCAAAATTGCTTTCGTGTGAAAAATACATACCCACGATTTAAGCTGCTTAATATCAATTACTCATAAAAATCTTCTTTCCCTAGATTTACTTCTAAATAGAATCTGAGACTTAGTATTACATTTCCAAGACTGCTTGTCTTTTCCTTGATTTTAAGGCATAGTTAATTTTCCCATTTCCTAGGTGTTTAAAATGAACATTTCCCATTGACAGTGATAGAATAATAGGAGCCAACTGCAGTCACCGCCACATCCAAAGCCTGCTCATTGTAAAGTAATGCCAGATTCGTACACCGTAACTGAAAAATAATGTGAGTTTCCAGTAGAACTTCAACATGCACTTATTTAAGTGGTGATGGCTCCTTCAAAAGAATGGTTCTTGGTATATTCTGAGCCACGGTGGATCAAAACATACTTAGAACCATCTTTCTGGATTGAAATTACTTTCTGAGCCCAGGGTATATTCTTTTCTTTTTTTCAAGATTTATTGATTTATTTATTTGAGAGAAAGAGAGCGGGAGAGTGGGGGTGGGGCAGAGGGAGAGACTCTGAAGCAGATTCCCCGCTGAGCACGGAGCCAGCTCGGGGCTCCATCCCATGACCCATGAGATCAAGCTACGAGTTGGTTGCTCAACTGACTGAGCTACCCAGGTGTCCTCCAGGGTATTTCTTTTGAGTATCTCAATAGTGTGCCAAATATTTCTTCTTTGAGAACTGGTTACTTTTTTTAAAAACTGACCAAGGGAATTTGATAATAAGTCTAGTGAGTAAGATGGGCGATTATACCAGTGGCATTGACTTAGCAAAAAAAGCCTAGCAGTACAAATAATGAGACAGGTGTTCCTGCCTTCCTCAGACACTGCCTCCGGGATGAGTCTGTTGTGCCCAGAGTGTTCTGGGCACTGCAGCAGCATAGCTGGCCGGGACAGCTCCCTTAGGGTGGTGTCCGTGACCCATTTGGCAATTACTGTACCCCCAGCACCTACTATGGTGACAGGTACACAGCAGGTGCTCAATAAACATTGGTTGGTTGAATGAATCAATGCAAACATTCACAGGGATACTAACTCAAAGTACCTGACATTCATTTAATGCATATATTTGAAATAGTTGTGGGGGGGGGTTGTTTTGTTTTAGAGGGGGGGGGGGGCAGAGGGAGACACTTCAGCAGGCTCCACACCCAGCACAGAGCCACTATGCAGGCTCGATTTCACAACCCTGAGATCATGACCAGAGCCAAAACCAAGAGTCAGATGGCCAACCAACTGAGCCACCCAGGTGCCCCTGAAATAGCTATTTTTCAAAATAGTTTCCATAATTTGTAAATCCAACAATAATCTGATAGTTTATTGGAAATGCCCCAAGCTACTCAGTGTAGTTTTATTTATTTTGGCATAATACCCCCTTCTAGATACAGTCCATTTTATAAAATAAAATAGCACTTTTACAGTGATTATGTTGGATAGATAGGGAAGACAATATCACCCCCATTTTATAGATTAAACATTGGGATGATAGGCAGCTAAGTAATTTGTTCAACATTTGTGTTATTAGTTAGAATATTTTTGGCCAGGGACACCTGGGTGGCTCAGTCAGTTAAGCATCTGCCTTCGGCTCAGGTCATGATCCCAGGATCCTGGGATCGAGTCCCTCATCAGGCTCCTTGCTCAGCGGGGAGCCTACTTCTCCCTCTACCTACTGCCTGCCGCTCCCCCTGCTTGTGCTCTCTCTCTCTCTCTCTGTCAAATAAATAAATAAAATCTTAAAAAAGAAAAAAAGAATATTTTTGGCCACTAATAATAGAAATCCTAAGTTATACTGACTAAATGCACATTTCTGACCAAACTACTAAGCAAGGGAAGGGGGATTGCTCGTGCTGTGGATCGGGTCAGCTTTTCCTAAGGCACTAGGGCTGGGTGGGGCAAGATGGTTCCTGAGTAAGACTGGGGTCCTACTGGGACGGAGGAAGGTGGGAGTGCATCCTGGGTCAGTACTGTGTCCCCTACGGTCGCCAACTGGCACTCAAACCCAGCTCTCCTAAAATCTAATGTAGTTTGTTTTAAGGGAACATGCTGTAACAAAGTTACATTTTACAAGTTCATTTTACAACAAGTTTTCAGGGATGAATAGATTTTACCCTGAGAGCATATCAGTGTTTTATTCTGGCTGAAAGTTAAATTTGATTTATGTGTCTTATGTGTTTTGATTCAGTTTAATAGCATTCATAAATAAAGAGTTGTGGGGAGAATGCCAATTATACAAGTTTTTGTGTTTGTCATTTTGATTCTTTTTTTTTTTTAAGATTTTATTTATTTATTTGACAGAGAGAGACACAGCGAGAGAGGGAACACAAGAAGGGGGAGTGGGGGAGGGAGGAGCAGGCTTCCCGCTGAGCAGGGAGCCCGATGCAGGGCTCCATCCCAGGACTCTGGGATCATGACCGGAGCCGAAGGCAGATGCTTAATGACTGAGCCACCCAGGTGCCCCTGTCATTTTGATTCTTAATTTAAAGTTGTATTACATTCCTAGAGTCCTTCTGGTGGCACTATTCTAAGTCCCTTAGTAACGTTATTTAAGAGAGTCTGCAGAATGTATTCCGGTAATTTTACAGTGGTGTTCTTTAATGTTTGCCCACAGAGAAGAATTAATGTTTCATATGAGCTTCTACCCTAAGTCCCCCTAAGAAATTCCAGAGATCAATAAATATCAGATTTGTGGTTAGCAGCCTTAAGATACATAATATGCCAATGTGGCAGACACTGTGAGTGGCTTGCCCAATAGCCATTGTTTTTATTCACAGAATACCATTTTATTCTAGGCACAGAGTGCCCAGTTAAAATATTGAACTCTCAGCCTCTCTGGTAGTTGTGGGTACCCTATAACATGGTTCTGGCCAATTCTCAAGTCTATAAACAGTGGATCGGTGGAGCTTCTGAGAACATACCCATTGCCTTTCCCTTCTTCTTCCCGCCTGACTCATGGACATGATACTTGACAGTGGAGGGGCCATCTTGCCACCATTAAGATGGAAGAATCATCCTAAGGATGGAGGACCAGGAAGCTAGGAGGAACCTGTGCTCTTGGTGACTTCCTTGAGCAGCTGCTGCAGACTGGACTGCCCACCTTTACTCTTACCCTGTGAAAAACAAATCCCTATTTGGTGAAGCCACTGTAGTTGGGTTTCTGTTTACATGTGTCCAGATGCAATGCCTGAGAGACACAGTCAGTATTTCCATTTTTTGCATTCTTTATTTTTATTTTCTTTATTTTTAAAAGATTTTATTTATTTATTTGACAGAGAGAGCGATAGCGAGAGCAGGAACACAAGCAGGGGGAGTGGGAGAGGGAGAAGCAGGCTTCCCGCCGAGCAGGGAGCCCGATGTGGGACTTGATCCCAGGACCCTGGGATCATGACCTGAGCCGAAGGCAGACGCTTAACAACTGAGCCACCCAGGTGCCCCCCATTTTTTGCATTCTTTAAAGCTCCAGTGAGAAGACTGAACAACAGGACCGTTACTACACGAAGTCTTCCCCTTCCTAACCTACTAACTACAATTCATTCTTCTCTGACATGTGTTTCTGGGACAGTCGTTCACTCATATGCAATTGGCAGATAGGGAAATGAGGACAACATGACGTGGAAGTCGCATCGATTTATACATTATTTTTCACAGCACATTAATATTTTGAAGGAACACATGAAGATCTTAAGGGGAAAACTCAAAATCTTACAGAAATGCCTTTCTTTAATACAAGTAGTGGCAATTTCATGGCCTCAAGAACCACCAATCTCCCCCCAATGTTAAACTGTCCTGGAAAAGGTGACCAAAGGGCAGCTGAAGAAGCTGGGCATACATATAATTCATTTAATTCCAGAAGAGTCGTTTCCTCCAGTGAAGATCTCTAACTTCATCATGTGCATCTCAGAGGAGGCCATGTGAGCCCTGGGGATTGGTGCTGCAAAAGCTGACAGGGTAGGGGCGCCTGGGTGGCTCAGTCGGTTAAGCGTCTGCCTTCGGCTCGGGTCATGTTCCCAGGGTCCTGGGATCAAGTTCTGCATGGGGTTCTCTGCTCCGCGGGGAGCCTGCTTCTCCCTCTGCCCGCAACTCCCCCTGCCTGTACTCTCTTACTCTCTCCCTGATAAATACATACATACATACATACATAAATAACATCTTTAAAAAAAACCTGACAAGGCATGAAGGTGGGTACAGATTGGATGTGCTAATATTTTTATCAGAATTCTTATTGTTTTCATTAGTGCTCTGGTGACAACATTGCATAGAATTTTAAAAGTTTGTACCAGGCCGGGCGCCTGGGTGGCTCAGTTGGTTAAGCGACTGCCTTCGGCTCAGGTCATGATCCTGGAGTCCCTGGATCGAGTCCCGCATCGGGCTCCCTGCTCGGCGGGGAGCCTGCTTCTCCCTCTGACCCTCCCCCCTCTCATGTGCTCTCTCTCTCTCATTCTCTCTGTCTCAAATAAATAAATAAAATCTTTAAAAAAAAAAAAAAAGTTTGTACCAGGCCCATTTTCCCCCTAAGTCCAACTGATTTTTAGAGTATGATATTGTAATATTCAATTTTTAGAAAAGAAATGCATATATCCACTAAAGCAGAAATGTCTGATTCTTAGAAACAGATAATTAACCCTTGTCAGGACTGCCATTAATAGTCTGGATAGATAAAAAAACAAAAACAAAAACATATCATTAGGGCTTCTAAAACAAATGTGCTGAATAATGGAAATAAAAATATGATGCAAATGGCCTGGCCACAGAGAAACGTCTTGTGCATAGTAGTGTTTTCTATATAAAGGAAGTCATTTCACACCTGTGCAAGTAACCATATGTTCTATTTGCGATGAATTCTGGAAACAAATTACCCCACAGAACAAGTCTTTTCTAGTTCCTGTCTCCCTAAATAATCTCTAAACAAAGTGAGCAAGCATGGGCTGAGCAGAATCTTTCACGCATCTTTAATGTGTCATGATGAACAACAGTACTACTCATTTAAAGACAACACCACTATAAGCCTTAGAAAGTCCAAGCTCCACTCCTACTAGAAGAAACAACCTAAACTCTCCATCCATCTGTAAAGCTGAATAGCATACTAAAAAATTAGAGCCCAGAAGAAGAAAAGAGTGAGGAGAAAGGTAGATATGTAAAACCTCCCTGTTTCTTTTAACTAGATGAAGTTCAGAAAATTTGGATCACTTATAAATTCTTTGTAGAAACTTGGTGTAGTTTTTTTCCCCTCCTATTTCAGCCAAGTCCTAACCCAAAACATGTCCCTTATGATCTGGCTCTTTCCCTGCCCATCTCTGATCTAATTTCCCACAGTTCCACTGTTCTACATTCCACTCCAAAGCCACACCGGTCGTTTTGCTCTTCCTCTGGTTCCTCTTATACACCAAGCCCTTTCCCACCAAAGGACCTTTGCACATGACTTTCCCTCTGCCTAGAACACTTTTTCCTCAGTCAAAAGACTTGCTCTCTCACCTCATTCAGACCATTGTTCAAATGTCACCTCCTCTGAGAAGCCTTCCTAACTCCCATATCTAAAATGGCACCACCTCACAATTCTGGTCTCTCTCTACCCCCTTATTCTGTTTTTCCCACATAGCATTTATCATTACTAGGCATTATGTAATATACTTATTTGCTTATTTATTATCTTTCATCCGCTAGAATGGAAGCTCCACAAGTGCGGAGATATCATCTATTTTGTTCGCTGCTATATCCCAGGGCCTAGAGGAGTGGCTAGCAAACATCTTTCAAAAACATTTACTGAGCATCTAGCAGATGCTCAGTATATAGCAGTGAACAAAACTGAAAAATCTCTGCCCGGTGGAGCTTATATTCTAGTGATACGTAGTAAGTGTTTGATAAACATTTGTTGAACAAATCTTCAGGATTGCAATCAAAATCCACTGAAATAAACATTTTGCCCCATAAGCTCATTACAATGCACGTTAATGAGACCCTCGTGGTATTAGTGCCCTGTGGCTGTGTAACAAAGGACCACAAACTGGGTGGCTTAAAACAACAAAAATTTATTTTCTCACAGTTCTGGAGGCCAGGAGTAGGAAATCAGTATCACTGGGCTCAAATCGAGGTGTCAGCAGGGGCTTCTCCCTCTGCAGGCTCTGGGGGAGACTCCATTCCTCTCCTCTTCCAACTTCTGGTGGCTGCTGGCCTTCTGTCTTCACATCACCTTCTCCTCTATGTCTACATCAAATCTACCTTTCTCTTGTGAGGAAGTATATGATGGCTTTTGGGGCCCACCGGATAATCCAACATAATCTCCCCATCTGAAAAACATCACATCTGCGAAGACCTTTTTCCCAGATAAGGTAACATTTGCAGGTTGCGGGGAAAAGACCTGATGTCTTTGGGGGGCCATCGTTCAGCCTACCGCCTTAATGTTCTCATAGCTGGAGGGAAGTCCCTGTTGGGAGAATACCAGGACATATCTTTATCTTTCTGCTTTTGTCTTTTCCCCTCCTTGGAAAACATGTTTATTTCTGGAAAACTAAAAAAGGCGATGACTCTATTTTCATCCTAACAATAGAATTCTATCTTCCAAAGAATCGGTGGAGTAGTATTTGTGACTCACTCATAAATGTGTTTGATTGTCTTCCATCAAGAAACTCCCACAAAATTAAGTTAATCAACAGTGGAGGTGGCAAAGCAATATTTGAGAACAAATTGTTTTATACCTTGTACCGTGAGGTCTTGTCATGATTTGCAGACAGAATATGAAATCCTTACCGTTCACCACTTAGAGTCATAATCTCCACCTCATAAAAGAAGGCTGTGACCTTAGGGTACTTGTCAAATGCCAATGAACAAAGTAGTGTCCAGCTTCACAGGTCAAGCTGGAGCCCTTTAGCCTTTGGTGTGTTTGGGAGCCCCTACGATGAAGGACAAACAGGCATAGTTAACAAATAAGGCCATTTTGATGCAATTAAGCCTCTGGAACTTTTTTTTTAAAAAGATTTTATTTATTTATTTGACAGAGAGAGAGAGATAGCGAGAGAGGGAACACAAGCAGGGAGAGTGGGAGAGGGAGAAGCAGGCTTCCCGCTGAGCAGGGAGCCTGACTCGGGGCTCGATCCCAGGACCCTGGGATCATGACCTGAGCCCAAGGCAGATGCTTAACCGACTGAGTCACCCAGGAGCCCCAGGCCTCTCTGGAATTTGATTTGGAAGCCCAGAATTAATACTTGCCCTGCTTTTTGGCTTCTTCTTCTTTTTTTTTTTTTAAGATTTTTATTTATTTATTTGAGAGAGAGAGAGAGCGGGGGAGAGGCAGAGGGAGAAGCAGGCTCCCCACTGAGCAGGGAGCTGGATGCAGGCCTCCATCCCAGGACCCTGAGATCGTGACCCGAGGCAAAGGCAGACACAACCGACTGAGCCACACAGGCACCCCAAGATTTTTGGCTTCTTAAAAGGAAAAAAAAAGTATTCTATAACTTTTTTCTTCCTTTTAAGAAGCCAAAAATCTTTTAAGAAGACAAAAATACTAAAGTTGTAGGAAAAAAAAACTATTCTATAACTTTTTTCTTCCTACAACTTTAGTATTTTCATTACTTCTTTAGTGGGAAAGGATATTCTTAGTGGGATATATTTAAAATGGTCAAATTTAATCAGTGTGTAAAGTCACTTATTTTTCATAATAGTATTTTGCTCTTGTAAAAATCTCATTATTAAGTAATATATTCTATTGAGAAAGTCAGGTATAACAAAAAAAGTTTGAATGATTCTCATGAGTCTTATTTCATTTATAATGAATTCAGAGGAACATTTTAATATTGGTTAATTTTATTTTTGCCTTAGTATTTTTCAAAATAAAATGAGAGTAGATTTTGAATTTCTCCTTTATCAGAAAACCTAGTTTTGGGCGCCTGGGTGGCTCAGTTGGTTAAGCAACTGCCTTCAGCTCAGGTCATGATCCTGGAGTCCCGGGATCGAGTCCCGCATTGGGCTCCCTGCTCGGCAGGGAGTCTGCTCCTCCCTCTCATGCTCTCTGTCTCTCATTCTCTCTGTCTCAAATAAATAAATAAAATCTTTAAAAAAAAAAAAAAGAAAAAAGAAAACCTAGTTTTAAAGACTTCGATCCTGATTAGGTCCATAAAATTGACAGCATACATATTTTTCTTGGGGATTAAAATTTTTTCAAGTATCCTGTTTCATTTATTCACATAACATTTATTTTTTGAACACCTAGGAACCGGGGATACCAAAGTAAACAAGATGGTACTAGGAACCGGGGATACCAAAATAAACAAGACTCAGTCCCTGCCCTCAGGAAGCCTGTGGTGTAAAGAGGATGGGGACAAGGACATGGATTCTCAGAGTGGTAGGGGTGCCCAGCAGGGGGGCAGGAAGATGGAGCAGAGGTCCACTGGCCTCCAGGAGCCGGGGCACCCCTCATGAATGGAAGCTGAGGCCTAAAGCATGGTTAAAAGTAGACAGTTGCTCAGGGGCACCCGGGTGGCCCAGTTGGTTAAGCCACTGCCTTCAGCTCAGGTCATGATCCTGGAGTCCCAGGATCGAGTCCCGCATCGGGCTCCCTGCTCGGCAGGGAGTCTGCTTCTCCCTCTGACCCTCCTCCCTCTCATGCTCTCTGTCTCAAATAAATAAATAAAATCTTTAAAAAAAAAAAAGAAAGAAAAAAGTAGATAGTTGCTCAGAGACCGCAGTGTGTGCGTACATGCGTGTGCGCGCGTGTGTGTGTGTGTGTGTGCGTGAAGGCCCAGAATTAAGAGAAAGGCTAGGGTTTGGGAAATGGAGGTGGTTTAACATGGCTAGATCTGAGAGTGACAGGGCCAGGTTAGAAGAGGGGAAGCCAGACCCTCCATGGCCCCTAAGCTTATTGAAGAGACTGGACTTCAAAAACCATTGAAGGACTTTATTTATTTAATTTCATTAATTAATTAATTTAAAGATTTTATTTTTAAGTAATCACTACCCAGTAAGGGACTCGAACTTATAACTCCGAGGTCAAGAGTTGCATGTTCAACCGACTAAGCCAGCCAGGCACTCCTACCACTGAAGGATTTTAAAGAAGGGCAGTGGCATGCAGAGATCTGTATATTAGAATGATTATTCTAGTTGCAGGGAGAGAATGGATTGGAGGTTGGCAAGACTGGAGGCAGAGGTTGGTCAGGATGCAGCAGGGGGCGGGGGAGGTGGTCCATGGGACAGTGTATTTACCTGAATTGGAGCTCGGTGAGGAAGTTGGCAGATTTGAAAAATAGTTTCCCCTAGTAACATTTTTTTTTTTTTAATTACTACACTTTGTACAAAGGTCCCTTTCTGCAAGTATAATTGTGAGTCTCAGAGCCAGGATTATTCAACTGCAGAGGATGAAATAGAACCCCTGGTTTTAGTACGTAAACATAACCTTGACTTCTTTGGGGTGAGTTGGACATACCATGATCTGAGGATATTGACGGCAACACTTCCCTCGTACCAACTTTTTGGACCCTCACCCGTTCCTTTGACTTCGGTGAATGCGGCACAAGCCCTGGTCCCCCCTTTGGGGGCGGGGGGGCTGCTGTCTAGGGGGGCCGCAGGGTCTGGGCGAGGCCAGGTGCGTGGGTGGGCCCAGGGAGTGCACTCCCCTAGTAACATTCTTAAAACAAATAATAAAGTTAAATGCTTTCGTGGATCCGTGAAAAATTTTAGTGGTCTGTGGTGAATGAGTTTTCAAATCTCTTGCTCATTAGCCTAATTTTATATCCATAAAGAACACGATTGAAAGAGCTTTCTGTAATTCTTATTCCAAAGTCATCTGACACAAGCCTAAATAAGTAACCTGCCCACAGAGTATAGAAACATATCAAAGCTGCTCTGATCCCCAAAACTGTAGGTATTGAAGTAGCCAATAGTATTAAAGAGTGTTACCACTGGCACTTCTCTTGGCTCTCAGAACCCAAAGGTGGATTTCCTTGCTGTTTTCCCAGCTCATCTTAGTGCCCACTCCAACACCTCCCATTCTCTTGAGGTAAAAGGGATGGATGCAGCTTGCAGGACATTCTCAGGAATGGAAAGTCTGAGAACCTACTTCTCCCTGAGTCCAACCACACACATTCCTGTGCCTTCACCTGGGGCAACAGGGGCTACTCCTTTGAGGGCAAAGTAGGATTTCCATGCAAAGCGTTCAATTGCACTTCTTCTCTTCTCCAGCAGGTGACAACCTGTAAGTGACAAAACTCCGAAGAGGCCCATTCATGGCCAAAGCCAGAAGGGCGCTGAATGTTTAAAATTCTTTTTCTTCTCTTTCTTTTTTTTAAGATTTTATTTATTTATTTGACAGAGACAGACACAGCGAGAGAGGGAACACAAACAGGGGGAGTGGGAGAGGGAGAAGCAGGCTTCCCGCAGAGCAGGGAGCTCTACACAGGGCTCCATCCCAGGACCCTGGGATCATGACCCAAGCCGAAGGCAGACGCTTAACCGACTGAGCCACCCAGGTGCCCCGAATGTTTAAAATTCTTAACTAAATGCCAACTGTTAAAATATTTAAATTTTGTTTAAATTGGCATAAAATGGGAGGCCTACATAAGGTCCTTGGGATGACAAATAATTGTGGCAGAAGCAAGCACCTCAAAATTTTTTATAAAAACAGAATCCTAAATTTTCTGTTTTTTTATATAAAAAGATGATGCTACTAACCAATGCCAGTGGTCACTAGTCTGCAGATGATCCCAGGAGATCACTCTGGGTTTCCTGGACAATGAACCATCTGTGACCAACAGTCTCCCTTTGCTGTTTCTTCCAAACTCAGCCTCCCATGGCACTGGTGGCTTTTTCCCTCCCAGCAGAAGGGGCTGTGACCTCCCAAAGACACCCACCAAGTCCAGATATAGGCAGCTGGTTCTCTCAGATAACTCCTGACATTTGACATCTAAACCCTGACAGCCTGACACCAAACAGTCTGTGTGGACCCCACTAACAAGAATGTTCACAGCTTTGGTCACGGAGAGAGCAAAAGGGAAGAGGATGTCCCTTCTCTGGAATGCTCACTTATGTCCAACAGAGCACCCTGCCCCCAGTGTGTCCCCTGTGCCTTCTCTTGCAGACTCTTGGCTTGCAACTTTCCCAGTAAAGCCTGTTCCTTTGTCTGTGACACTGAATTTGCCTCAGCCCTGTTGATGACAACATAGGCTTTAAGTTGCTTTCCAGATGATGAGTGTTCCTTATGCGGTCCATGGTCTCACCGTTGTAATCTCTCTGGGGATCAACAATATATAGAATAAGAGAGGAATCTTTCTAATTAGAAGGAAGCAAGTAAAATCATGATCTGTTTCTTAGTGGAATGTCTTTAAAGCTGCCTTTTTTAAAAAAAATTTTATTTATTTATTTGATAGAGAGCACAAGTAGGCAGAGCGGCAGGCCGAGGGAGAGGGAGAAGCCCAATGCGGGACTCGATCCCAGGACCCTGGGATCACGAACTGAGCCGAAAGCGGATGCTTAACCAATTGAGCCACACAGGCACCCCTTTAAAGGTCTTAAAAAGCACCATTAGGATTTGTTGTGAGATTTAAGAAATCTTTAATTTTTATTTCCCTCTTCTTCTATCACTATGGGTTTAATAGTCTTGTAAAATTTACCCTGACATTTTCTGTCGCACAAGACTATGGAAACATCATTTACGGAACAGCCCCTTTTCTGTGGACTTGTTGGGGGTACTGAGAGGCTGAGATCAACCATAGGAAAGGAAGTCCTCCACTGTGACATCCATTTTTAGTTTTCCATGCTTCAAAATAAAGTGTGAAAGACCCTACGATCATTCAACAATAAGTGTTGTGATTTCACAACTCTTTGTGATATGTTTGTACAAGGAAAATCTTTTCTCTTTGGCCTACCCAACTAATGACTGAAAAATGAAGAGAGAATAGCTCTTGAAGGTTAAATTATGAAAATATTTATTTCACCAGCACACAAAAATGATTATTCTCTTGAATATGGTTAAGATATTGTGTTTGTGAGGCTTGAGGGCTCAATTTATTTTTTTGTCACACCATGTGACTAAATCCCATAAGTCACTGCTGATTACCTTAATGTGTAAAATTACACAGAAAACCTTTATAAGTTATTTTTTTTTACTTTCTAAAACCCATCATACTATAAGTTTAATTGATTACCTTTTCAGAACAAGAAATTAGACTTGCAGACAGAGCAATTATGGAAAACCTTAACATAGCTACAAGGTTGAATAAAGATTATCTACTTAAATAGAAAAAGATCATACCATCTAATATAGAAATGAAAACAAACCTATGAATTTTAGTAGTAATTTTAAAAAGTAAAGAATAGCTATCTGTTAGCGTAGGTTAAGGCAATGTTTTTTATTTATTGACTTACTATTGGACTTACAAAAAATGGAATCATACTTTTTTGTTTTTTTAAACTTTTTTTTTTAAGATTTTATTTTTCTATTTGACAGAGAGAGAAAGAAAGCACACAAGCAGGGGGAGCAGCAGAGGGAGAGGGAGAAGCAGGCTCCCTGCTGAGCAGAGAGCCTGATGTGGCCATGCCACGATGCTGCACTCCATCTCAGAACCCTGAAATCACAACCTGGGCCAAAGGCAGATGCTTAACCAACTAAGCCACCCAGGCGCCCCGGAATCATACTGTTTTATAACACTTTTTCCACTTACCAGTATATCTTGGACAACTTTCCATGTCATTCTTTTATTTTTTTATTTTATTTTATTTTTTTATTTGAGAGAGAGAGAATGAGAGACAGAGAGCATGAGAGGGAGGAGGGTCAGAGGGAGAAGCAGACTCCCTGCCGAGCAGGGAGCCCGATGAGGGACTCGATCCCGGGACTCCAGGATCATGACCTGAGCCGAAGGCAGTGGCTTAACCAACTGAGCCACCCAGGCGCCCTCTCCATGTCATTCTTTTAAAAGAATGTAGTATCCCAATACATGAATATCCCAATACATGAATATCATTATGTTAACCAATTCTGTATTTATAGATACTTGCATTGTTTTCAATCTTTTGCTATTATAAACGATGTTGCAACAAATATATATTGTATGTATATATATATATATATCTTTATGCTCCTGAATGATTATTTATAGAAGATCAATTGCTGGAGGTAAAATTGCTGAGTCCAACAGTATGACTGTTTGGATTATTTATTTATTTATTTACTTATTTATTTATTTATTTATTTATTTGAGAGAGAGAGCACATGAGAGGGGGGAGGGTCGGGAGGGTCAGAGGGAGAAGCAGACTCCCCGCCGAGCAGGGAGCCCGATGCGGGACTCGATCCAGGGACTCCAGGATCATGACCTGAGCCGAAGGCAGTCGCTTAACCAACTGAGCCACCCAGGCGCCCCATGACTGTTTGGATTTTAACAGATATTGCCAAATAGTCCCTCCAAAGGTTTGAACCACTAAATATTCTTGCATAAATACTGTATCCAGCTAAAGCAGTGATTTTCAGACTTATGTACTGTGGGAACTCTTTCTTTGAAAGAAATCCTTTTCAGAATCCTGAATGTAAAGCAGAAAAGGAGCTTTGTTTTGGTGGAAGCTGATACCCGGGTGGTAGGCCTGCAGCTCTGCTGGCTTGGCCCTCACCTTAGCCTCTTGGCGGCTCCAGGCAGCCTCCTGGGGCACAAAGCAATAGAGACAGTTCCCTTCTTTCTAACAATGTGTCCTCAAATATCTTTGACCGGCTGAAAGTAGAACTAACATGATCTAAGACCTAAAGCACCTATTACCCTAGGTTTCTTTCTTTTCTTTTTCTTTTTCTTTCTTTCTTTCTTTCTTTCTTTCTTTCTTTCTTTCTTTCTTT
>NC_058412.1:59430290-59455953 GCF_002201575.2 Neomonachus schauinslandi
TATAAGTGGGATTGTTCTATTTCTTCATTTTTGTAAAAAAGATTATTTGGGAGGGGCCCACAAGCAGGGGCAGTGGCAGGCAGAGGTAGATGGCTTGAGAAAAGCAGGCTTCCTGCTGAGCAGGGACTCCAATATGGGGCTCAATCCCAGGACCCTGGGATCATGACCTGAACCAAAGGCAGCTGCTTAACCGCCTGAGCCACCCAGGTGCCCCTATCCATTTTTCTAGATTGTCCATTTTGTTGAGTTGTAATTGTTAATAGAAGTCTCCTACCCTTTGTGTTTGGTATGGATTAAAGTATCTTCATTGTCTCTTCCATTTTTGGCTTTGTTTATTTGATCTTTTTTTTTTCATAGCTAAAGATTGTTTATTTTTTAAATCTCAAAAACAGTTTTTTTTTTTTAAGATTTTATTTATTTGACAGAGAGAGAGACAGCGAGAGAGGGAACAGAAGCACGGGGAGCAGGAGAGGGAGAAGCAGGCTTCTTGTGGAGCAGGGAGCCCGATGGTGGGGCTCAATCCCAGGACCCTGGGATCATGACCTGAGCCGAAGGCAGGTGCTTAATGACTGAGCCACCCAGGCGCCCCACAAAAAACCAGTTCTTAGTGTCATTTATCTTTTCTGTTGTTTTTCTAGTCTTTATTTCCTTTATTTTTGCTCTGATCTTTGCTGTTTCCTTCCTTCTGCTAACTTTGGGCTTAGTTTGTTCTTTTTTTAATCTCCCTGAGTGTAAAGTTAGGTTTGAGATATTTTTCTTCTTATTTTTTAAGATTACTTATTTTGGAGAGAGAGAGAACATGTTCACGTGAGCAGAGGAAGGGGCAGAGGGAGAGGGAAGGAGAGAATCCCAAGCAGACTCCCTACCAAGCATGGAGCCCAACATGGCCGATCCCACCACCCAAGATCAGGACCTGAGTTGAAATCAAGAGTCAGACGCTAAACCAACTGAGCCACCCAGGCGTGCCCCTATTTTTTGTTTTTTTTTAAGATTTATTTGAGAGAGAGAGAGAGGGAGGGTAGCGGGGATAGAGGGAGAGAAACTTCAAATATTCACCCTGTGAAGTGGGGAGCCCTTCACGGAGCTCGATCTCCCGACCCTGAGATCAGGACCTGAGCTGAAACCAAGAGTCAGATGCTTAACCCACTGCGCCTCCCAGGCACCCCTTTTTTCCTTAGTGTAGAATCTGTCACTCTCGGTTTTCCTCTTAGGACTTCTTTTGCTTCATTCCATCAGTTTTGGTGTGTTGTAGTTCCATTTTTGTCTCAAGATTTTTTTCCCTCTCTATTTTTATTTTTATTTGCATTTATTCTGGCAGAATTTACTCCCGGGCCGTAAGTTTTTGTTTCTTCAGTTTCTTCTGGGATGCAACCTGCTCTTCTGGTTTAGGAATAATTTGATCTTTTTCAGTAAGGATCATCTCAATGTGTCAGGGAGAGCTGATGTGTGGGTTAATCCAACCATGAGCCCTGTAAGTTCTACGTTGCTTTGTTCACCTGGCTGTGCTCAATGACCAGAGAATTGATATCTAATTCCTTAAGTTCAGCATTACTCTCTGCATTTTTAAGTATGTGCAGTAAAAATTCAGCACTCTTTTTGGGCCACTGACCCTGTGTTCAGCCCCACTGTTTGGCCTGGGCACACCTACCAAATCCCATTGTAGCGACGGAATGGTACACATTGCTTTAGCAAAGTGATGTCTTTCAGATACTTGATGGCTTTTCAGATATGCATACCCTTGATGGCCTGGGCAGTTTCACATGTGTTCTTAAAGTGAACATGAAGATTTGAATCTCTTGATCTGCATGATTTCATAGGGTTTTCTGGGTCAAGCGAATAGCGAACCATTTTCAGAGGTCACCTCACACCGCTTAGGGGAAGAGGAGCGTGTCTCAAGATTTTTTTTAAGTAGGCTCCATGCCTAGCATGGAGCCCAACACGAGGCTTGAACTCCCAACCCCAGATCAAGAGTCGGATGCTTAACTGACTGAGCCACCACCAGGTGCTCCTGTCTCAAGATGCTTTTTGATTTCCCCTTTGATGACTTCTTTGACTCATTGGTTGTTCAGAAGTATGTTGTCTTATATCTACGTGTTTGTGAATTTTCCAGCTTTCATCCTGTTACTGATTTCTATTTTACACTATTGTGGTGGGAAAAGATACTTAATATGATTTCAGTCTTCTAAAATTTGCTAAGACTTGTTTTGTGACCTAACGTGTGATTTATCCTGGAAAATGTTCTCTGTGCACTTGAAGAGAATGTCGGTTCTGCTGCTGTTAGATGGAATGTTCGGTGTATGGCTGGTCAGTCCATTTATTCTAAAGTGTAGTTCAAGTCCAATGTTTCTTTATTGATTTTTCTGTTTGATCTATCCATTGCTGAAAATGGAATATACAAGTCCCCTATTCTTACTGTAATGTTTTTATTTCTTTCTTTAGATCTAGTATTTGCTTAATGTGTATTTAGGTACTTGAGGCTTACATAAAATATCTTACAAATAGTAGTCCATGTTAAGCTGCCAACTTTTTTTTTTAAAGATTTTATTTATTTATTTGACAGAGACACAGCGAGAGAGGGAACACAAGCAGGGGGAGTGGGAGAGGGAAAGCAGGCTTCCCGCCGAGCAGGGAGCCCAATGTGGGGCTCGATCCCAGGACCCTGGGATCATGACCTGAGCCGAAGGCAGATGCCCAACGACTGAGCCACCCAGGCGCCCCAGTAACTTTATTTCAATTGCATATAAAACCTCTGCCCTTTTACTGCCATCCCCCAGCTTTTTGATGCTACCATTTACTTATTTTTTTTTTTTAAAGATTTTATTAATGTGAGAGAGAGAGAGTACGAGCGGGGTGAGGGGCAGAGGGAAAGGGAGAAGCAGACTCCTGCTGAGCAGGGAACCTAGTGTGGGGCTCGATCCGTGGATCCTGAGATCATGAGCCAAAGGCAGATGCTTAACCGACTGAGCCACCCAGGCGTCCCCCATTTATATCTTTTTATATCCTGTATCCATTAACCAATTGTAGCTATTGTTATTTTTAATGGTTTTGCCCTTTAAGGCTTTTCTTAGTTATGTGATTGACATACCACCATATTATAGTAATAGATTATTTTGAATTTGACCATACATTTACTTTTACAAGTGTGTTTTATATATATATTTTAAAAGATTTTATTTATTTGTCAGAATGTGTGTGGGGGGCAGGGGCAGAGGGAGAGAGACAAGCAGACTCTGCACTAAGCGGGGTTCGATCCCATGACCCTGAGATCATGACCCTCGCCATAACTGCTTTGAATGACTGAGCCAGCCAGGTGCCCCAAGTGTGTTTTATATTTTCATGTACTAATTAGTTTTGTTTTATTTCATTTCATTTCAAAGAATTTCTCTTAGCTTTCTATTAAGGCAGGTATACTGGTGATGAACTATCTCAGGTTTTATTTTTCTTGGAAAGTCTTTATTTCTCCATTTCTGAGGAACATCTTTGCTGGGTAAAGTATTCTTGGTTGGCAGTTTGTTTGTTTCTCTCTCTCTCTCTCTTTCTCTGGCAGTTTTTTTCTTTCAGCACTTATTTAATGGGTCATCCCATTCTCTCTGGGCTTACATGAGGAATTTTTTCTCTTTTTGTCTTTTTTTAAGATTGTATTTATTTATTAGAGAGCACAAGTAAGGGGAGTGGCAGGCAGAGGGAGAGGGAGAAGTAGGCTCCCCGCTGAGCAGGGTCCCTGCTAGATGCAGGCTGGATCCTAGGACGCTGGAATCAGGACCTGAGCCAAAGGCAAATGCTCAACCAACTGAGCCACCAGGCACTCCAGGTTTTTCTCTTTTAGAGATAGTTTTATTATAATATGTATTGGAGATCTTTTTAAAATTTTATTTATTTGTCGAGGAGAGAGTGAGAGAAAGAGTGAGAGGCAGGCAGAGGGAGAAGCAGACTCCCTGCCGAGCAGGGAGTCCGAAGTGGGGCTTGATCCCAGGACCCTGGGATCATGACCTGAGCCGAAGGCAGCCGCCCAACCGACTGAGCCACCCAGGCGTCCCTGTATTGGACATCTTTTTTTGAGTTGAAATTTTTTGAAACTATGAACTTCATGAACTTGAATGTCTAATCACATTTGGGAAGTTCTCTGCTGCTACTTCTTTTCTAAATAAAATGCTGCCCCCCTTTCCCTTTCTTCTGGGACTCCTCCAAAAATACATGGATTATTTCTCTTAATTGTATCCTATAGTTCCCATAGGCTTTCTTCAGTCTTTTTACTTTAGAATGTGTAATTTTAAAATTACTTGCTCTCTACAGATTGTTCCTTCTGCTTGAGCATGACTGCTGCTGTTGCATTTTATTGCATTTTTATTTCATTCATTGTGTTCTTTAGCTCCACAACTTCTGTTTGGTTCTTTTTTATAATTTCTTTCTCTTTTTTAAAACTTCTCATTTTTTGTCTGTGTATTGCTTTTCTGATTTGTTGAACTGTCTTTCTGTGTTTTCTTGTGGGTCACTGAGCTTCCTTAAAACAACTATTTTGAATTCTTTTATCTGACATATTGCAGATCTCTAATTCTTTGGGATTGGTTACTAGGAAATTACTGTTTATTTGGTGGTTTAATATTTCCTGGTTTCATGTTCCTTGAAGTTGTGAGTTGCTGTTTTGCATTTGGTAAGACATCACCTCCAGTTTTTACTGACTAGCTTCAGGAGAGCCATACCTTCACTTAGCCTGTTAGGGATTCTGAAGTTTTTTCAGATCTTTGCTATGGATATGCCTGTTCCTCATTTCTTACTTTCTCTTGGAGGGTACTCTTTTTTTTTTTTTTTAATTAACATACAATGTATTATTTGTTTCAGGGGTACAGGTCTGTGATTCATCAATCTTACACAGTTCACAGTGCTCACCATAGCACATACCATCCCCAGTGTCCATCACCCAGCCACCCCATCCCTCCAACCTCCCTCCACTCCAGCAACCCTCAGTTTTGTTTCCTGAGATTAAGAGTCTCTTATGGTTTGTCTCCCTGTGTGGTTTCGTCTTGTTTCATTTTCCCCTCCCTTCCCCTGTGATGCTCTGTCTTGTTTCTCAAATTCCTCATATCAGTGAGATCATATGATAATTGTCTTTCTCTGATTGACTTATTTCACTTAGCATAATACCCTCTAGTTCTGTCCACGTTGATGTAAATGGCAAAATTTCATTTTTTTTTTTTTAAGATTATTTATTTATTTATTTATTTGACAGAGCGAGAGAAGGAACACAAGCAGGGGGAGCGGAAGAGGGAGAAGCAGGCTTCCTGTGGAGCAGGGAGCCCGATGCGGGACTTGATCCCAGGACCCTGGGATCATGACCCGAGCCGAAGGCAGACGCTTAATGACTGAGCCACCCAGGCGCCCCAAAATTTCATTTTTTTTTGATGGCTTTATAATATTCCATTGTATGTATACACCACATCTTCTTTATCCATTCATCTGTTGATGGACAGCTAGGCTCTTTCCATCATTTGGTTATAGTGGACATGGCTGCTATAACCATTGGGGTGCATGTGCCCCTTTGGATCACTACGTTTGTATCTTTTGGGTAAATACCCAGTAGTGCAATTGCTGGGTCGTGGGGTAGCTCTATTTTCAACTTTTTTTTTTTTTTTTAAAGATTTTATTTATTTATTTGAGAGAGAATGAGAGAGCACATGAGAGGGGGGAGGGTCAGAGGGAGAAGCAGACTCCCCGCTGAGCAGGGAGCCTGATGCGGGACTCGATCCAGGGACTCCAGGATCATGACCTGAGCCAAAGGCAGTTGCTTAACCAACTGAGCCACCCAGGTGCCCCTATTTTCAACTTTTTGAGGAACCTCCATACTGTTTTCCAGAGTGGCTGCACCAGCTTGCATTCCCACCAACAGTGTAGGAGGGTTCCCCTTTCTCTTGGAGGCTATTCTTAAGTTTGTATGCCTTTTCTTGATCCTACAAAGCTAAGATGAGTGTGACAGTCTCTATTGCTTTCTGTAGGGCAGTGCTGAATTGTCAAGTTTGTGTGCTTTCTCCTAGTTATGAAGAGTCAGGATAGCTTTTTGCGCTTGTTCACTAGCTATCTACAGATGTTTGGGGGTGAACACAGGCAGCTAGCCACAGAGTGAGAGCATGTGTGGGTTAGGTGTGTGGAGAGTTGGGGCTTACTGTTTACCAGTTGGCAGCATCCTCAGACAAGGCAGCTTGTGGGTGGGCTTCCCAATGAAGTCCGCGTTGCAGTTAGTAGGTTCCATATCCCATTTTATATCTTCTGAGAGCTCTGCTGTTCTTCCAGCCATTCTCTCACAGTCATGTAGTACACCTCAGTATTCTGGGTGGGGTAAGAATGAAATGGGTCTCTTTGGCAGTGGTCCCACACAACTGGGGAAGCTGGGTGCTCACTTATATGCTCTCACTTTCCCCCAAGGGAGAAATCACAGATTAAGATCTCTCCTGGCACTATGCTGTGGGGACTATGGGGAAGGGTGTGGCAGGTAAAGTGGAACTTTGTTTTACCCTTTCAGTGTGTTCAATCTTGGATTTTTTTGTTTGGTTTGTTCTGTTCCATTGGTGTGTTGGAACTTCTACACTGGACTCCCAGACTTCTGCAAAGGTGCTGTTGTCTACAGGTGATTGTCAAAATTAGTGTTCTTTGGGAGGAAGATGGTGGAAAATTCCCATTTTGCTCTTTTGTTGACCTCACTCTTGGCTGACATGCTTTATGCCACCCAGACTTAGATTTGTCTTTTGTATGGTTATATCAAAATGGAAATAAACTTTATGTACTAATTGTATCTGGCGTTTTTTTTTCCACTTAGCATATGGTTATAAGCTATTGTTCTTTATTAATGTATCAGTAGTCTGTTGCTTTTTAATGCTGAATAGAATTCCTTGTGGAGATATGTGTGCAAGCACAATGCACTCACATGTATGTATATATAAATTGATCTACTCTTTGGACACTTAATTTTTTTCTAGTTTAAGGCTCTTTGAATAATTTGTTGTTTTGTTCATTGTATCTTTTGTGTTTGGTGACCTGCCTGTACTAATTCTATAGATTCTAGCTCCTCTGCAGTTTGTAGTTAATGATGTCTCTTTAATTTTTTTTAGTATGTAATCCTTTTCTGTTTTTATTTTTAAGGATATATTTTTAGAAGTCATTCCTCAGTCAGGATAGCTTAATGGTCTTGCTGAAATGTTTTTTTAGGACTGATCAATCTTTATTGATTTATCTTCCTTTTTTTCCCCTTGCTATTTGTTGAAGAAATTGCTGATTGCATGGATCATTCAGACATAGAGGTTTTTCAGTCTGAATGTTGCTTATTGTATCCTTGTGTAATTATTTAATATGTTTTTCTGTCTCTTTTATTTCTGTAATTTGATTATTAGATTTAGAGGCTTGATCAGATTCAGATTAGGTTTCTTGGCAAGACTGTTTAATAGGATGTGTTGTGTTATTCCATCAGAGAGCACGTAAGGTCATGTTGTGTGTTTTCTAATGCCAGCAGCCATTGCTATTTGTGTAGTAATGAAATCTTTAAAATGTTAACATTTGATTTGTGATAAATTAGTCTTTTTTTTTAAGAATCATAAAATTATATAATTAAACATAATGTTTTTGTCTTTATTCACTTAACTTTTGGGAGATTATTTCGTACCAGTTTATAAAGAGCATCCTTGAGGCACCTGGGTGGCTCAGTTGGTTAAGCATCTGCCTTTGGCTCAGGTCACGATCCCTGGGTCCTGGAATCGAGCCCCACGTCGGGCTCCCTGCTCAGCGGGGAGTCAGCTTCTCCCTCTGCCTGCTGCTCCCCCTGCTTGTGCTTGCTCTCTCTCTCTGCTCTCTCTCAAGTAAATAAAAATGAAAAAAAAAGATTGACTAATATACAGAGGTTCAGTGTTTTTAAAATTTTGATATTTGCCAGATTTTTTTCACCAGTGTATGAAAGTACCCATTTTCTCCTGAGTTTCAACTCTACGTATTACTTAAACTTTGCAAACCTTGTAAGAGAAAAATAGCATTTTAGTGATATGTCTGAACCATGTGTTTATTTATTTGACAGAGACACAGTGAGAGAGGGAACACAGGCAGGGAGAGTGGGAGAGGGAGAAGCAGGCCTCTCGGCGAGCAGGGAACCCGATGTGGGGCTTGATCCCAGGACCCTGGGATCATGACCTGAGCCGAAGGCAGGCGATTTATGACTGAGCCACCCAGGTGCCCCTTTAATAGAATTTCTGACTGCATCTTGTTGCATTATTTAGTGAGTCAGGCCTTAAATTTATTAGCATCTTTTTTTTTTTTTTTTTTTTTAAGATTTTTATTTTATTTGACAGAGAGAGACATGGCGAGAGAGGGAACACAAACAGAGGGACTGGTAGAGGAAGAAGCAGGCCTCCCACGGAGCAGGGAGCCCGATGTGGGGCTCGATCCCAGGACCCTGGGATCATGACCTGAGCTGAAGGCAGACGCTTAACGACTGAGCCACCCAGGCGCCCCGCATCTTTTTTCTTTTAAATCATCTCTGTACCTGGGGCGCCTTCCTGCTCCATAGGAAGCCTGCTTCTCCCTCTCCCACTCCCCCTGCTTGTGTTCCCTCTCTCGCTGTGTCTCTGTCAAATAAATAAATAAAATCTTTAAAAAAAAAAATCATCTCTGTACCCGATGTAGGACTCAGATTCATGACGCTGAGATTGAGTTACACGTTCTACTGAGCCAGCCAGGAGCCCCAATTTATTAGCATCTTTTTTTTTTTTAAGTTTTATTTATTTATTCATTCATTTATTTTAGATCATGAGTGAGGGAAGGGACAAAGGGGAAGGGAGAGGGAGAGAATCCCAAAGAGACTCCACACTGAGTGTGGAACCCAAAGCAGGGCTTGATCTTACGACCCTGAGATCATGACCTGAGCAAAAACCAAGAGTTGGATGCTTAACTGACTGAGCCACGCAGGCACCCCTATTAGCATCTTTAACAGCTGTATCTTTCCTTCCCGTTCCCTTATTTAGCAGTTATCAGGACATTGTTGTTCTCTCTTTCATCTCTCTGAAACTTTGTACATGATGATCCTTCTGACCAGGAGTCCATCCCCTACAGGCTTCTTCGTCATTATCCCTCCTTCCTACTATCCTTTTGTTTCACTTTTTTTCTATCTTCTGTCTTTCAGCTTAGTTGTACTTTTTAAAGGAAACTTTCCTTAACTCTTTGCAAGACTTTTTCATGTTCTCTTTTTTAGATTAAAAAGAAGTTGGAAAGAGTTGATGATTAGTTGTATAAAAGCAGATTTCTTTAGGTGTGATTAAGACAAAGAGTGGGAAATTCTGTTTTATTTCATTTTATTTTGGGGGGAAGATTGGGAAATTAAAAAATCTAGAAAGTGTTCTGTGTTTAGATTGCTCTGCAAATTAAGTGTTCAAACTACTGTAATAGAAATCTGGAACGGAAATGATAGGGCACTGCTTTTGTTTCTTTTTAAATGCAACATAAAATAGAGAACTCCATTCAGTGGACTGAAACCCTAAGAAAAAGGCCCTATATGAAAAGATTGCTGAATGTGCATTAATATGTTTTAAAATTAAGCATTAGTCGAATGATTTCTCTATACCCAAGGAACAACTTAGGTTTGGAGTGCTGGCTAGTACCAGTTCTCCTATTGTTGTTGTACTTATTTTAGCCATTTCACCTACCTGGGTTGACCTCAGTGGTTAACCTAGGTGCTGGCGAGGATTCTGGATAGGGCCCAGCTTCTTCTAGTCCTGTTCTTTTTACACCTTTCTTATGGGCTCCTAAGAGCCCGGGAACTAGAATTCTCTGGACCTGAGATACATGAGGTTTTGTTCAGCACCTTTGGCCTGGTCAGTGGTCATGAATTTTTTTCCTTAGGTGAGCTGTGAGATTGTATTTGAGAAGATCTATTCCTTTTCCTGTGTAAGATCTTAGTCATAGCTACTAGTGGTTTCTCACTAGACTTCTCTATTATACCTCCCATCCTCTAATGCTTCCTCTTGGAATTGTGCTTGTCATACTATCCATTTCTTCTTTTTCTTCCTTCCTCCTCCTCCTGTTTTCTTTTCTTTTTTTTGTTTTTAAGTAGGTTCCACACCCAGGGTAGAGCCCAATGTGGGGCTTGAACTCACTGCCCTGAGATCAAGACCTGAGCTGAGGGGCGCCTGGGTGGCTCAGTCGTTGAGCGTCTGCGTTCGGCTCAGATCATGATCCCAAGGTTCTGGGATTGAGCCCCACATCAGGCTCCCTGCTTGGCGGGAAGCCTGCTTCTCCCTCTCCTACTCCCCCTACTTGTGTTCCCTCTCTCGCTGTGTCTCTCTCTGTCAAATAAATAAATAAAATCTTTAGGAGAAAAAAAAAAAAAAAAAGACCTGAGCTGAGATGAACAGTTAGGTGCTTAACCAACTGAGACACCCAGGCACCCCCATACTATCAGTTTATGATCTTGAAGTTTTTATGAGCATTTCCTTTTTTTTTTTCTTTTTAAGATTCTATTTGTCAGAGAGAGAGTGCACAGGGGGAGCAGCAGGCAGAGGGAGAAGCAGGCTCCCACTGGGCAAGGAGCCAGATGCGGGACTCGATCCCAGGACCCTGGGATCATGACTTGGAGCTGAAGGCAGATGCTTAACCGACTGAGGCACCCAGGTGTCCCGAGCATTTCTTTTTTTAACCTAAGTGATGAGAACCATTTTTTTTTTTTTTTTCCATCCCTACCTAGTCCACTGCCCCTTACATTGTGTCAGGGGTACTTTCAGTTACTTTCTGGCACCCTTGGATATTGACCAGCGTTGATGTTTCCATTTCTACTTTGGTCTCTCCTATTGGGCTATATTTGGTGTTCTGTAGGTCTGTGTAGATAATTCCCCCACCTTGCTTGCCCTCTTTCCTGTCCCGGTGGTTGACCCTTTAGGGTTGGAATACAGTTCCTCTTCTTTAGGGAATGGTGGGAGGATTTTGGGATGATGTTGCCTGCCTGTCTGCTTTTATTGTACTGTGGACTTTAATGGAGCTGATTATTTGTAAAGATTAGTGGCATTTATTTATTTATTTATTTATTTTTAAAGATTTTATTTATTTATTTGAGAGAGAGAATGAGATAGAGAGCATGAGAGGGGGGAGGGTCAGAGGGCAAAGCAGACTCCCCGCCGAGCAGGGAGCCCGATGCGGGACTCGATCCAGGGACTCCAGGATCATGACCTGAGCCGAAGGCAGTCGCTTAACCGACTGAGCCACCCAGGCGCCCTAGTGGCTTCTTTTAAACTGCAGTCTGGGGGTGCCTGGGTGGCTCAGTCGATTAAGTGGCTGCCTTCAGCTCAGGTCATGATCCCTGGGTCCTGGGATTGAGCCCCGAGTTGGGCTCCCTGCTCAGCTGAGAGCCTGCTTCTCCCTCTCCCTCTGCCTGCTGCTCTGCCTACTTGTGCTCTCTATCTCTCTGTCAAATAAATAAATAATTAAAAACAAACAACTGCAGTCTGAGTTTCCCTATTTTTTTGTTTAATAAAAATCTTTTTAGTTGTAAAAAACAAGTAAATAATTTACCATCGCAATCATATTTAAGTGTACAGTTCAGTAGTGTTAAGAATATTCTCATTTTTGTGCAACAGATCTCTAGAACTTTTTCATCTTGAAAACTGAAACTGTATCCATTAAACAACTCCTCATTTCCCTGATAGTCACCATTCTATTTTGTTTGACTTTGCCTACTCACGTTATCTCATTTAAGCAGAATCATACAGTATTTGTTTTCTCTTTTTAAAAATTTGTTTTATTAACATATAATGTATTATTTGTTTCAGGGGTACGGATCTGTGATTCATCAGTCTTACACAATTCACAGCCCTCACCATAGTACTTACCCTCCCCACTGTCCATCACTCAACCTCCCCATCCCTCCCACCCCCCTCCACTCCAGCAGCCCTTAGTTTCTTTCCTGAGATTAAGAGTCTCTTATGGTTTGTCTTCCTCTCCGGTTTTGTCTTATTTAATTTTTCCCTCTCTTCCCCTGTGATCCGCTGTCTTATTTCTCAGATTCCTCATATCAGTGAGATCATATGATACTTGTCTTTCTCTGATTGACTTATTTCGCTTAGCATAATACCCTCTAGTTCTTTTCCTTTTTTTTAAGATTTTTAAAAATTTATTTGGCAGAGCGCGAGAGTAGGAACACAAGTAGGGGGAGTGGGAGAGGGAGAAGTAGACTCCCGCTGAGCAGGGATCCCAGTATGGGGCTCGATCCCAGGACCCTGGTATCATGACCTGAGCTGAAGGCAGATGCTTAATGACTGAGCCACCCAGGTGCCCCTACCCTCTAGTTCTATCCACGTCATTGCAAATGGCAAGATTTCATTTTTTTTTGATAGCTGCATAATATTCCATTGTATGTATACACCATATCTTCTTTATCCATTCATCTGTTGATGGACATCTAGGCTCTTTCCATCATTTGGCTATTGTGGACATTGATGCTATAAACATTGGGGTGCATATACCCCTTTGGATCACTACGTTTGTATCTTTTGGGTAAATACCCAGTAGTGCAATTGCTGGATCGTGTGGTAGTTCTATTTTCAACTTTTTGAAGAACCTCCATACTGTTTTCCTGAGTGGCCGTACCAGCTTGCATTCCCAGTGTTTTGTAGTTTTCAGTGTACACCAACAGTGTAGGCGGGTTCCCCTTTCTCCGCATCCTTGCCAACATTTGTCGTTTCCTGACTTGTTAATTTTTAGCCGTTCTGACTGGTGTGAGATGGTATCTCATTGAGGTTTTTTTGTTTTTTTTTTTAAAGATTTTATTTATTTGACAGACCGCGAAAGAGGGAACACACAAGCAGGGGGAGTGGGAGAGGGAGAAGCAGGTCTCCCACCGAGTGGGGAGCCTGATGCGGGGCTCGATCCCAGGACCCTGGGATCATGACCTGAGCTGAAGGCAGACGCTCAACCACCGAGCCACCCAGGCGCCCCCTCATTGAGGTTTTGATTTGGATTTCCCTGATGCCGAGCGATGTTGAGCACTTTTTTCATGTGTCTGTTGGCCATTTGGATGTCTTCTTTGGAAAAATGTCTGTTCATGCCTTCTGCCCACTTCTTGATTGGATTATTTGTTCTTTGGGTGTTGAGTTTGATAAGTTCTTTATAGATTTTGGATACTTGCCCTTTATCTGATATGTCATTTTGCAAGTATTTGTCTTCTTTTGACTGCCTTACTTAATATAATATCCTCAGAGCTCATCCATGGTGTAGTATGTGGTAGGATTCCTTCCTTCCTTCCTTCCTTCCTTCCTTCCTTCCTTCCTTCCCTTTGAGAGAGAGAGAGAGTACAAGCAGGGGGAGTGGTAGAGGACAGGGAGAAGGAGATTCCCGCTGAGTAGGGAGCCTGATGTGGGGCTTGATTCCAGAACCCTGGGATCATGACCTAAGCTGAAGGCAGATAAGTTTAACACTGAGTCACCCAGGTGCCCCTTCCTTCCTTTTTAAGGTTGAATAATATTCTCGTGTGTGTGTGTGTGTGTTTGTGTGTATACATTACATTTTGCTTATTCATTTGTTGGACATTTGGGTTGCTTCTACCTTTTGCCTATTGTGAGTAATGCTGCTTTGAACATAGGTTTGCAAATATCTCTTTGAGATTGAGCTTTCAGTTTTTTTTTTTTTTTTTAATGATTTTTAATAATTTATTCATTAGAGCAAGCGAGCGAGAGTATGGGCAGGGAGTAGGGTCGGAGGGAGAGGGAGAAGCAGACTCCCTGCTCTGTAGGGAGCCCAAAATGGTGCTCAGTCCCAGGACCCTGGGATCATGACCTGAGTCAAAGGTAGATAAGCTTAACTGACTGAGCCATCCAAGTGTCCCATGCTCATCGGGGAGTCCGCTTGAAGATTCTCTCCCTCTGCCCCTCCCCCCACTTGGCCATGCGTCCTCGCTCCCCCCTCTCTAAAATAAATAAATCTTAAGAAAAATATAGAAATGTATTTAAAAGTGGGATTGCTGGATCACATAGTAATTATATGTATATTTATTTATTTTTAAGTAATCTCTATACCCAACATGGGGCTCGAACTCGACCCTGGAGTCAAGAGTCATGCTTCATTGACTGAGCCAGCCAGGTGCCCCCATGTTTAATTTTTTGAGTAACTGCTGTGCTGTTTTTCATAACAGTTGCACCATTTTACATTCCCAGCAACTGTGCACAAAGGTTCTGGTTTTTCTACATCTTTGCCAATGCTTGTTATTGAGGTTGTTTGTGTGTGTGTGTGTGTGTGTGTGTGTGTGTGTGTACTTTGTTTTGAAATCACAAAGTGATTTCAGCCTTCCAGTTTTGTTTTTTGTCAAGTTTGTTTTGGTTTTTTGGGGTCTTTTGAAATTTCATTTGAATTTCAGGGGGCAATTTTTAATTTTTTTAAATCCCCCCCCCCCCCCAATTTGGGACTTTGGTAGGAATTGTATTGACTCTGCAGATCACTTTGGGCAGTGTTGACACTTAACAATATTAAGTCTTGTGATCCATGAATATGAGATTTCTGTTTATTTGTGTCTAATTTCTTTCAGCAGTGTTTTGTAGTTTTCAGTGTACGTGTCTTTTACCTCCTTGGTTAAGTTTATTCTCTTCCTAAGTCTTTTATTCTTTTTGGTACTGTGATAAATGCAGTTGTGTTCTTAATTTTCTCTACAGATTGTTCATTGTTGCTGTATAGCAATGTTAAGATTTTTGTGTGATTTTTGTGTCACGCTACTTTACTGAATTAATTCTAGCAGGTTTTTTTTGGTGGACTCTTTATAGAGTTTCCTACATGTTAGATTATGTAATCTGTGAACAGTGGTAATTTTACTTCTTCCTTTCCAATTCCTTTTTGCCTAATTGCTCTGGCTACAACTTCTAATACTGTACTTGAACAGAAGTTGTAAAAGTTGGCTACTTTGTCTTGCTCCTCATTTTAGAGAAGATTGCAGTCTTTATCCATTGAGAATGATGTTAGCTCTTGGAGAGCTCTAATTTGACTGTAATAAAATGTCCTTCCATTCCTTTACTGGTTATGAGGTAGATACAATGCAATAAATTGGAAAGCTTGTGTTGGTGAGCTGTTAGGCTGCTAGGTAGGCCTTAGGTGGGGATAGGTGTCTGACTACACATACACTTTTTCCAGAATGTGTTCTTTGTTTGGGAAAGATAGGATTGTTGCAGCCACTCAGATCCCTGTGTTTCCAGGCTGGGGAAGGAAAACTGGCATTGTGTAGTATGGTTTCTTCTTCCCTGTCCAGGTTGTTGACCCTTTAGGGTTACAGTATTGTTCCTTACAGGTTTCTTTCTTCTTTTTTAATGGCTGAGATGCATTTTCTTCGTTTTCTCTTAGAATCCTTTTACAAAAGAAGTTAAACAGCAGGTTCCTAGCAGGAGGGTGAGAATCCCTTCTGAGAGCCCTCCACCCCTTCCCTTGTTTTCCAGCTGTATTATTGCTGCAGTTCATGGGGTTGGAGGGCTGCTGAAATCTACAAACCAAGAGTTGTTTTCAGTGGTTGCCTTATCTCTTCCCCCAGTATATATTAGCCCTGTCATGGATTTGTTGTCAGGATTTTCTACCTGATGGACAGTAGTGTGTTTGGCTTGCATGGTCTCAGGTGCTCTTACCTTGTTAACCTTTTGTTTGCCATGTACTTCTGCCTTTTATGCCTTTTCCTTCTCTTCCTGGTCAAGAGACTTGTTTTTACCCTTTTTGGTCTAGTCAGTATTACCAGAGAGAAGTAGTCCAACCTCCTGTTTGGACTACCAGCATTTGTGGAGCTGAGTGTGGAAGAGTGCCAGAAGGCTCAACATTGAGTATATAGTTTGATCTAGAACAAGGTATTTTTTTAGACAAAAATTAGGCCCATACACAATTGATAGAAGAATAATATTAATAAAATGTAAGACTTTTATTGGTTCTTAGGGATTTTCCCCCCATAATATTAATGTTTTACAGTGATCCATGCAAGCTTTTGTGTGATTAAAGAGATGACCCTGGTGGAGGTGGGGTGGGGATAAAAAAAAAAAAAAAAAACCCTACTACCAATATATGAAGAAACTGTAACAAAGCTGATAGTCTTTTTTTTTTTTCTCTTCCAAAGCTGACAGTCTTAAGAAATGACTTTTTATTGTGCATATAGTGATTGGTTTATTGTCTTTAAGGACCCCTTTGTTTTCTAGTTTGTAAAGCTATGTGTCGAGAAAGTCAAGTAGGTGTAAAGTCATTAAGATGATGGATTAATGCGAGTGGTTCTTTTGATCCTTAGTGTTTTGGGGAAATGATCTTTATTAGAATTGAATGCCTTCATGTCTCCATATCAAAAGATGACACATGGACCTCATGGTTAAAGCTGCAGCGGGTTGATTGACACTTCAGTGAAATGCCATTGGAGACTTAACTGCTAGTGTTTTTTGTTTTAAGTCAGACTAGTTACGATTTTGTCAGTGCTCTGGTTATAAAGTTTCATAGGTTTTGAGTAGTTTTCTTCTAACCTTGTTTTATTGTGGGTAGCCGTATTATTCTTTAAGTTATTTTTTAAAAAGATTTTATTCCTTTGGAAGAGAGAAAGTGAGCATGCATGCACAGGCACGAGTGGGAGGAGGGGCAGAGGGACAAGCAGACTCCCCGCTGAGTGGGCAGCCCAACCCAGGGCTTGATCCCAGGACCCTGAGATCAGGACCTGAGCTGAAGTCAGATGTTTAACCGACTGAGCCACCCAGGTGCCCCTAAGATTTTGTTTTTAGGTGATCTCTACACCCAACATGGGGCTCAAGCTCATGACCCCAAGATCAAGGGTTGCATGTTCTACTAACTGAGCCAGCAAGGCGTCCCCACCTTATTCTTCAGTGCAAGATTTTGTGTCACATGAATCTTCTCAGGAATGCATGTGACATAGTAGGAAATATCTGTACAGAGACATATACATGTTTTCAGTATGAAACACCTGGCTTTTAGCTGCATGGTTTTCTAAAAACCAGATTTTTATGGTTCAGCATCTCCGAGAGGAAATATCATCTTTTGGAGAGAGAGAGAGAGAGAGAGAATGTGAATGTCTGTGTGTGTGTGTGAGAAGGGGGAAAAAAGGGGGTGTCTACCAACTTCTTAATAAGACTTTAATATTTTTTAGCCCTACCTGTATTCCTGCTTTCAGAAGTACTCAGTGTTTCTAAAAGTTCCTGAGCCTTTCTGAGATTTCATGGGGAAAAATTAGCCTAGTTCTATTCCCCAGTATCAGGCTGTTTGTTTAGCTTATGTGGTTTTTCTTTTCCTTTTTTTTTTTTTTTTTTAAAGATTTTATGTTTTTATTTGACAGAGAGAGACACAGTGAGAGAGGGAACACAAGCAGGGGGAGTGGGAGAGGAGCAGGGAGCTCGATGTGGGCCTCGATCCCAGGACCCTGGGATCATGACCTGAGCTGAAGGCAGACGCTTAACGACTGAGCCACCCAGGAGCCCTACTGTGGTTTTTCTAAGTCTGGTGCCCTTTTCTTACACAATTTAGTTGTTTTTGCCCTTGTGTGTTAATTTTCTCTTGTTTTTTTTTTTTTTTTTTTTAAGGATTTATTTATTTGAGAAAGAGAGAATGAGAGACAGAGAGCACGAGACGGAAGAGGGTCAGAGGGAGAAGCAGACTCCCTGCCGAGCAGGGAGCCCGATGCGGGACTCGATCCCGGGACTCCAGGATTATGACCTGAGCCGAAGGCAGTCGCTTAACCAACTGAGCCACTCAGGCGCCCCTCTCTTGTTGTTTTAATGGAGTTTGGGGAGGAAGTGGAAAAAGGGTATCTTGAATCTGGCATATTTAACTAGAAAAAATTAATTATGAAACTAGGTTAGACCATTGAAAAGAACCCTAATAGATATACATGTACTTGCCAGATTTAATAGATGTTAGTATTTTATATTGGCTTTCAGTTGTATCACTTTTAGGCTTTTAGCTGTATCAGTTTTATTTCTTTTATAAAAATACTTCCTCTTGCCTTTGTATCTTTTTCCCCCAGATGTAACCATTCTCTTGGTGAGGATGTGTATCATTACAGTATATGTATTTATACTATGTTGGTACATGAGACATAAGACATAAGACCGTTTTTTTGTGTGTGTTAAAAGTTAACAAATGGTGGGACACCTGAGTTGCTCAGCGGCTGCCTTCGGCTCATGTCATGATCCCAGGATCCTGGGATTGAGTCCCACATCGGGCTCCCTGCTCAGAGAGGATCCTGCTTCTCCCTCTCCCTCTGCCTGCCACTCCCCTGCTTGTGTTCTCTCTCTGACAAATAAATAAAATCTTAAAAAAAAAAAAGTTAACAAATGGTATCAAACTGCCTATATCCTTTTGCAACTCTTTCACTGTTTATTTGGAATTTGAATATTAGAAATTTTGATACACAGATTCAGTATATTTTTATTTATTTTTTAAAGATTTGAGAGAGCATGAACAGGGGGAGGGGCAGAGGGAGAAAGAGAGACTCTTCAAGTAGACTCCCCACTGAGTTTATTTATTTTTGAAAAGATTTTATTTTTAAGTAATCTCTACACACAACATAGGGCTTGAACTCAAACCCCAACATCAAGAGTCATGAGCTCTACCAACTGAGCCAGACACCCCGAGTTTCAGTTTATTAAACTAATTACCCCTTTAATTTTTTTTATTATGTTAATCACCATACATTACATCATTAGTTTTTGATGTAGTGTTCCATGATTCATTGTTGGCGTATAACACCCAGTTCTCCATGCAGAACGTGTCCTCTTTAATACCCATCACCAGGCTAACCCATTCCCCCACGCTCCTCCCCTCTAGAACCCTCAGTTTGTTTTTCAGAGTCCATAGTCCATAGTCTCTCATGGTTCGTCTCCCCCTCCGATTTCCCCCCCTTCATTCTTCCCCTCCTGCTATCTTCTTCTTCTTCTTTTTTTTAACATATAATGTATTATTTGTTTCAGAATTGAACATTCTTATACAATTCACAGCGCTCACCATAGCACATGCCCTCCCCAGTGTCTATCACCCAGCCACCCCATCCCTCCCACCCCCCACTACTCCATCAACCCTCAGTTTGTTTCCTGAGATTAAGAATTCCTCATATCAGTGAGATCATATGATAACATGTCTTTCTCTGATTGACTTATTTTGCTCAGCATAATACCCTCCAGTTCCATCCACGTCGTTGCAAATGGCAAGATTTCATTCATTTTGATGGCTGCATAATATTCCATTGTATATATATACAACATCTTTTTTATCCATTCATCTGTCGATGGACATCTTGGCTCTTTCACAGTTTGGCTATTGTGGACATTGCTGCTATAAACGTTGGGGTGCACGTACCCTTTCGATCCCTACATTTGAATCTTTGGGGTAAATACCCAGTAGTGCAATTGCTGGATTATACAGTAGCTCTATTTTCAACTTTTTGAGGAACCTCCATACTGTTTTCCAGAGTGGCTGCACCAGCTTGCATTCCCACCAGCAGTGTAGGAGGGTTCCCCTTTCTCCGCATCCCTGCCAGCATCTATGGTTTCCTGACTTGTTAATTTTAGCCATTCTGACTGGTGTGAGGTGATACTCATTGAAGTTTTGATTTGGATTTCCCTGATGCCGAGCGATGTTGAGCACTTTTTCATGTGTCTGTTGGCCATTTGGATGTCTTCTTTGGAAAAATGTCCGTTTATGTCGTCTGCCCATTTCTTGATTGGATCATTTGTTCTTTGGGTGTTGAGTTTGATAAGTTCTTTATAGATTTTGGATACTAGCCCTTTATCTGATATGTCATTTGCAAATATCTTCTCCCATTCTTTCAGTTGTCTTCTGATTTTGTTGACTGTCTTTTGCTCGGCGAAAGCTTTTTATCTTGATGAAGTCCCAATAGTTCATTTTTGCCCTTGCTTCCTTTGCCTTTGGCGATGTTTCTAGGAAGAAGTTGCTGCGGCTGAGGTCGAAGAGGTTGCTGCCTGTGTTCTCCTTTAGGATTTTGATGGACTCCTGTCTCACATTGAGGTCTTTCAACCATTTGGAGTCTATTTTTGTGTGTGGTGTAAGGAAATGGTGCAGTTTCATTCTGCATGTGGCTGTCCAATTTTCCCAACACCATTTGTTGAAGAGACTGTCTTTTTTCCATTGGACATTCTTTCCTGCGTTGTCGAAGATGAGTTGACCATAGAGTTGAGAGTCCATTTCTGGGCTCTCTGTTCTGTTCCATTGATCTATGTGTCTGTTTTTGTGCCAGTACCATGCTGTCTTGATGATGACAGCTTTGTAATAGAGCTTGAAATCCGGAATTGTGATGCTGCCAGCTTTGCTTTTCTTTTTCAACATTCCTCTGGCTATTCAAGGTCTTTTCTGGCTCCATACACATTTTAGGATTATTTGTTCCACATCTTTGAAAAAAGTGAATGGTATTTTGATAGGGATTGCATTGAATGTGTAGATTGCTCTAGGTAGCATTGACATCTTCACAGTATCTGTTCTTCCAATCCATGAGCATGGAACGTTTTTCCATTTCTTTGTGTCTTCCTCAATTTCTGTCATGAGTATTTTATAGTTTTCTGAGTATAGATTCTTTGCCTCTTTGGTTAGATTTATTCCTAGGTATCTTATGGTTTTGGGTGCAATTGTAAATGGGATTGACTCCTTAATTTCTCTTTTTCTGTCTTGTTGGTGTATAGGAATGCCACTGATTTCTGTGCATTGATTTTATATCCTGCCACTTTACTGAATTCCTGTATGAGTTCTAGCAGTTTTGGGGTGGAGTCTTTTGGGTTTTCCACATAAAGTATCATATCATCTGCAAAGAGTGAGAGTTTGACTTCTTCTTTGCCGATTTGGATGCCTTTTATTTCTTTTTGTTGTTTGATTGCTGTGGCTAGGACTTCTAATACTATGTTGAATAGCAGTAGTGATAGTGGACATCCCTACCACGTTCCTGACCTTAGGGGGAAAGCTCTCAGTTTTTCCCCATTGAGAATGATATTTGCTGTGGGTTTTTCATAGATGGCTTTTATGATATTGAGGTATGTACCCTCTATCCCTATACTCTGAAGAGTTTTGATCCAGAAAGGATGCTGTACTTTGTCAAATGCTTTTTCTGCATCTGTTGAGAGGATCATATGGTTCTTGTTCTTTCTTTTATTAATGTATTGTATCACATTGATTGATTTGCGGATGTTGAACCAACCTTGCAGCCCAGGGATAAATCCCACTTGGTCATGGTGAATAATCCTTTTAATGGACTGTTGGATCCTATTGGCTAGTATTTTGGTGAGAATTTTTGCATCTATATTCATCAAGGATATTGGTCTGTAATTCTCCTTTTTGATGGGGTCTTTGGTTTGGGGATGAAGGTAATGGTGGCCTCATAAAACGAGTTTGGAAGTTTTCCTTCCATTTCCATTTTTTGGAAGAGTTTCAGAAGAATAGGTATTAATTCTTCTTTAAATGTTTGGTAGAATTCCCCTGGGAAGCCATCTGGCCCTGGGCTTTTGTTGGGAGGTTTTTGATTACTGCTTCAGTTTCCTTAGTGGTTTATAGGTCTGTTCAGGTTTTCTATTTCTTCCTAGTTCAGTTTTGGTAGTTGATACATCTCTAGGAATGCATCCATTTCTCCCAGATTATCTGATTTGCTGGCATATAGTTGCTCATAATATGTTATAATTGTTTGTATTTCGTCGGTGTTGGTTGTGATCTCTCCTCTTTCATTCATGATTTTATTTATTTTGGTCATTTCTCTTTTCTTTTTATTTATTTATTTATTTTTACATTTTTTAAGATTTTATTTGTTTGCGAGAGAGACAGTGAGACAGAGAGCATGAGAGGGAGGAGGGTCAGAGGGAGAAGCAGACTCCCTGCTGAGCAGGGAGCCCGATGTGGGACTCGATCCCGGGACTCCAGGATCATGACCTGAGCCGAAGGCAGTCGCTTAACCAACTGAGCCACCCAGGCGCCCTCATTTCTCTTTTCTTTTTGATAAGTGTGGCCAGGGGTTTACCAGTCTTGTTAATTCTTTCGAAGAACCAGCTCCTAGTTTTGTTGATCTGTTCTACTGTTCTTTTTGTTTCTATTTCTGCTCTGATCTTTATTATTTCTCTTCTTGTGCTGGGTTTAGGCTTTATTTGCTATTCTTTCTCCAGCTCCTTTAGGTGTTGGGTTAGGTTGTGTATTTGAGACCTTTCTTGTTTCTTGAGAAAGGCTTGTATTGCTATATACTTTCCTCTTAGGACTGTCTTTGCTGCATCCCAAAGATTCTGAACAGTTGTCTTTTCATTTTCATTTGTTTCCATGAATTTTTAAAATTCTTCTTTAATTTCCTGGTTGACCCATTCATTCTTTAGTAGGATGCTCTTTAGCGTCCATGTATTTGAGTTCTTTCTGACTTTCTTCTTGTGATGGAGTTCTAGTTTCAAAGCATTGTGGTCTGAAAATATGCAGGGAATGATCCCAGTCTTTTGGTACCGGTTGAGACCTGATTTGTGACCTAGGATGTGATCTATTCTGGAGAATGTTCCATGGGCACTAGAGAAGAATGTGTATTCTGTTGCTTTGAGATGGAATGTTCTGAATATGTCTGTGAAGTCCATTTGGTCCAGTGTGTCATTTAAAGTCTTTATTTCCTTGTTGATCTTTTGCTTAGATGATCTGTCCATTTCAGTGAGGGGGGTGTTAAAGTCCCCCACTATTATTGTATTGTTGTCGATGTGTTTCTTTGCTTTTGTTATTAATTGCCTTATATAATTGGCTGCTTCCATGTTAGGGGCATAGATATTTACAATTGTTAGAGCTTCTTGTTGGATAAACCCTTTAAGTAGGATATAGTGTCCTTCCTCATCTCTTATTACAGTCTTTGGTTTAAAATCTAATTTGTCTGATATGAGGATTGCCACCCCAGCTTTCTTTTGGTGTCCATTAGCATGGTAAATGGTTTTCCACCCCCTCACTTTCAATCTGGCGGTGTCTTTGGGTCTAAAATGAGTCTCTTGCAGACAGCATATCGATGGGTCTTGTTTTTTTATCCAGTCTGATAGCCTGTGTGTTTTGGTTGGGGCATTTAGCCCATTTACATTCAGGGTAACTATTGAAAAATATGAATTTAGTGCCATTGTATAATATAATAATATAAGGTGACTGTTACTGTATATTGTCTCTGTTACTTTTAGGCTCTTTCTTTGCTTAGAGGACCCCTTTCAATATTTCTTGTAGGGCTGGTTTCGTGTTTGCAAATTTCTTTAGTTTTTGTTTGGATCCTGGAAGCTTTTTATCTCTCCTTCAATTTTCAATGACAGTCTAGCTGGATATAGTATTCTTGGCTGCATATTTTCCTCATTTACTGCTCTGAATATATCATGCCAGTCCTTTCTGGCCTGCCAGGTCTCTTTGGATAGGTCTGTTGCCAATCTAATGTTTCTACCCTTGTAGGTTACAGCTCTCTTCTCCCCAGCTGCTTTCAGGATTTTCTCTTTGTCTCTGAGACTCGTAAGTTTTACTATTAGATGTCGGGGGGTTGACCTATTTTTATTGGTTTTGAGAGGGGTTCTCTGTGCCTCCTGGATTTTGATGCCTGTTTCCTTCCCCAAATTAGGGAATTTCTCTGCTATAATTTGCTGCAGTGTACCTTTTGCCCCCCTCTCTCTTTCTTCTTCTTCTGGGATCCCAATTATTCTAATGTTGTTTTGTCTTATACTACCACTTATCTCTTGAATTCTCCCCTCATGATCCAGTAGTTGTTTATCTCTCTTTTTTCAGCTTCTTTATTTTCCATCATTTGGTCTTCTATATCACTGATTCTCTCTTCTGCCTCATTTAGCCTAGCAGTTAGAGCCTCCATTTTTTATTGCACCTCATTAATAGCCTTTTTTATTTCGACTTGGTTAGGTTTTAGTTCTTTTATTTCTCCAGAAAGGGTTTCTCTAATAACTTCCATGCTTTTTTCAAGCCCAGCTAGTATCTTTAAAATCATCATTCTGAACTCTAGTTCTGACATCTTACTAATGTCTGTATTGATTAGGTCCCTGGCAGTCGGTACTGCCTCTTCTTCTTTTTGTTGACTTTTTCTGTCTTGTCATTTTGTCCAGAGGAGAATAGATGTATGAGAGAACAAAATGCTAACAGGGTAACAACATCCCCAGAAAATATCCACTAAACAAGTCAGAAAAGACCTGAAACCAGGGGAAAAGAAAGGGAAAGAAAGAAAAAAGAAAAAAAAGAAAAAGATAAAAAAAAAACAAAAACAAAACAAAAAGAAAACGAATGTGATCAAATATGATCAGGCTGGTGCATAGATCAGTGCCACACACTAGATTTTGGGTGTGTTTTGGTCTGTTAAAGTGCCTCCCAAAATTTTAAAGAAAGAAACAGTTATATATGTATAAAAATAAGGGTTAATACAATGAAGGGATGGAATATGAATGTAAAGATGAAAATTATAGAAGATTTTTATGAAAGGAATTGATAAGAAGTTGTTTGAAAAAAGAAAGGATTTAAAAAAAAAAAAGGGAGAGAATGTGATCAGGCAGGAGACTAGAACAAAGCCATACACTAGAGATTTAGGGTATATTTTGATCTGTTAGAAGAAACTGTATCTCAAAATTTTAAAGAGTGAACAACTTGTATGTATATATATCAAAAATAAGGGTAATTATTATGAAGGGATAGAATATGACACTAAAAATGAAAAATAAAAAATAGTTTTTAAAAAGGATTGATATTGGGGGCGCCTGGGTGGCTCAGTTGGTTGAGCGACTGCCTTCGGCTCAGGTCATGATCCTGGAGTCCCGGGATTGAGTCCCACATCGGGCTCCCTGCTCGCCGGGGGGTCTGCTTCTCCTTCTGACCCTCTTCCCTCTCGTGCTCTCTGTCTCTCATTCTCTCTCTCTCAAAAAATAAATAAAATCTTTAAAAAAAAAAAAAGAAAGGATTGATATTGGTTGAAAAAGGGAAAAAGAAAAATTCAAAAAAAAAAAAGGCAGTTAAAAGAAAATTAACTTTGGAAGACTAAAGAATGATGGTAAAAGCCATGGATTCTATGTGCAGTAGTCCCCTAGCTCTGGAGTTCTGCTGTTTCCTTGATCAGTAAACTTGGTCTTGGTTGGCTGTTCTTGCTGATCTTCTGGGGGGAGGGGCCTGTTGCTGTGGTTCCCAAATGTCTTTGCCTTAGGTGGAATTGCCCCACCCTTGCCAGGTTTAGGCTACGTAATCTGCTTGGGTTTGCTCTCGGGAGCTTTTGTTCCCTGCCAGCTTTCTGTACAGCTTTGGAAGACGAGAGTGAAAATGGCGGCCTCCCAATCTCCACCCTGGAGGAGCCGAGAACTCGGGCCCCCACTCAGTGAGCCCCCAGAGAAAAGCAGTCAATCACTCCCGTTTCCCCGGTCTCCGGCCGCACTTCGTGCTCACCCGGCCTGTGACCGAGCATTTCTTTCTTTGGCACATGACTCGGTTTGGAGTCTCCAAACCCAGCTGATCCCTGTGAGGCACGGGAGCTACTCCGGGGGAGGGAGGGGAGTCTCCCCGGATCTGCTGCTTGTTGGGTCCCTGCTGGAAGAGCAGTGGCCCGACTGTGCCGTGGATCACGGTTTATGGTAACCCGGAGCTGAGAGCCCATTCCTCGGCTCTGTCTCTGCAGGTGGCTTCCGTGCTCTGGTACCTGGGAGCTCTGCCGCACTCAGGTACCCCCATTCTTCCT
>NC_058412.1:59456353-59460989 GCF_002201575.2 Neomonachus schauinslandi
CCCCTGCTTAGCCACTGGAGCGACGTCCCTCAGCGGAGCAGACTTCTCAAAGTTCCGATTTTGTGCTCCGCTGCTCTATCACTTGCCAGAAGCGGGCTATGGAAGCCCCCTCCCCCGCCATCTATCTTCCCAAATAGTGCTTCGGATTCACTTGTCTGCACGTCCTACCTTCCAGAAAATGGTTTTCTTTTCAGAGTTGTTGCTATTCTTTTCTTTGATCGCTTGTTGAGTTCGTAGGTGTTCGGAATGGTTTGATCCCTATCCAGCTGAATTCCTGGGACCAGATGAAATCCAGGTTTCCTACTCCCCTGCCATTTTGCCTGTCCGCCCCTTTACTTTTTAATAGGCAGTACTTCTCATTCATTTCAGTTTGGGTTCTACTACTACTACTACAACACTAAAACTAGTCTTTTTTTAAAAAAAGTCCCCTTCTTCCAGTTAAAATTTTGACTTATATTTTTGCAAACTGACCAGGAATAAGGGATACATATGATTGATATTTAAACTTTAATTGCCAGTCCTGAAATAGGTATAGTATGAATGCTTATAAGAAATAAGTTCTGGGGGTGCCTGGCTGGCTTATTCAGTACAGTATGTTACCCTTGATCCCGAGGTTGTGAGTTTGAGCTCCACATTGAGTGTAGAGATGATTTAAAACATCAAATAAAAATAAACAAAATTCTGGATAATGGACCTTATTTCTCTTTTTGTTGTAATTTTTTATTTTTTAAAATATTTTTTTATTTTTTTATTTTTATTTTTTTTAAAGATTTTATTTATTTATTTGAGAGAGAAAGAATGAGACAGAGAGAGCATGAGAGGGAGGAGGGTCAGAGGGAGAAGCAGACTTCCCACCGAGTGGGGAGCCCGATGCGGGACTCGATCCCAGGACTCCAGGATCATGACCTGAGCTGAAGGCAGTCGCTTAACCAACTGAGCCACCCAGGTGCCCCAAAATATTTTTTTATTTTTAAATTTTTATTTTAGGGAGAGAGTGAATGTGTGTGCCAGAGAGGGGGCGTGTGTGGAAGGAGGGGCAGAGGCAGAGGAAGAGAGAATCTCAAGCAGATTCCCTGCTGAGCATGGAGCCTAACTTGGGCCTTGATCCGTTGACCCTAATATCATGACCCGAGCAGAAATCAAGAGTCAGTTGCTTAACTGACTGAGCCATCCAGGCACCCCAAGATTTTTTATTTATTTATTATTTATTTTTATTTAAATTCAGTTAATTAGCATACAGTGTATTGGTTTCAGAGGTAGACTTTTAATGATTCATCAGTTGTATATAATACCCATTGCTCAGTACATCAAGTGCCCTCCTTAATGCCCATCACCCAGTTTCCCCATCTCCCCCTCTACCCTCCCCTCCAGCAGCCCTGCGTTTGTAGTTAAGAGTCTCTTAGGGTTTGTCCCCCTCTCTGGTTTTGTCTTATTTTATTTTTCCCTCCCTTCCCCTATGGTCCTTTTTTTTTTTCTTCTTAAATTCCTCATCTAAGTGGAATCATATGATAATTGTCTTTCTCTGATTTATTTTGCTTAGCATAATACCCTCTAGTTCCTTCCATGTCATTGCAAATGGTAAGATTTCTTTTTTGATGGCTGAGGAATATTCCATTTTGTGTGTGTACACTATATCTTCTTTACCCATTCATCTGTCAGTGGACATCTGGGCTCTTTCCAGAGTTTGGCTGTTGTGGACATTGCTGCTATAAACGTGGGGGTGCGGGTGCCCCTTTGGATCACTATGTTTGTACCTTTGGATAAATACTTAGTAGTGCAGTTACTGGATCGTAGAGTAGCTCTATTTTTAAGTTTTTCAAGATTTTTATTTTTAAGTAATCTATACACCCGATGTAGGGCTCCAACTCACAACGCAAGATCAAGAGTCACATGCTCCACCTACTGAGCCGGTTGAGTGTTGGACTCTCGATTTAGGCTTGGGTCATGATCTCAGGGTGGTGAGATCTCAGGCTCTGTGCTCGGTGCAGAGTCTGTTTGTCCGTCCCTCTTCCTCTGCTCTTCCCCCTGCTCACATGCATGTGTGCGTGTGCTCTCTAAACTAAATAAAATCTTTTTTAAAAAAGCCTTAAAAAAATAGAATGGGGTTGGCAAAGGGTGGCCCAGTGTACCAGTTCAGCTGTTTGTTTTTAACATGGATGTGGTCATTTGTTTACACATTGTGTGTGGCACAGCTGTCTAGGTGTGGAAAGAGACTCTTTGGCCTTCTAAGGCTAAAGTATTTACTTTCTGGCCCATTAACGAAGAACTTGCTGACCAGATCTTATACAAAACATTTTACATAAAGACTTATTTGGACAACCTGTAGTTTCTGAAAACTTTTTTCCTTTCTGGATTTAACTTTAGATTCCTTTCCTAGCTGTACATACTGTATATGAAATGCCAGTATTTCAGTCAAGCTCCAGTCAGGGAGTTGAAAGGGAATTTATTAAAGGGAAGTACTTACACAGATGTTGGAGGTAAAGAACAAATGGAACCTGGACGACACTGAGAGATGATGATGATGACATTTATAATAACTGAGGAAGCAGCCAGTCTCCCTGAAGGCTGGGGAAACAAAGGAAAGAGGGTTGTCAGAATCTAAGAATCACTTAGAATCACTTGGGGGTGGGCCCTGTAAGGGAAGCTAGGACTTAATGGAAGGGATGCTGTCTGGCTACTGCTGGTCACTCCGAGAGGAGTACCATGAGATTGGTTTTTGGATGCTGCCACTTGGAATCTGGGCTGCTGCTGAGTGATGCTTTGATACACAGAAAGTGAACACTTCCTTGGTCTCTTCCTGCCTTCTAGTCCTTTAGTACCATGTAGGCAGTGGAGGAGGATCTTAACAGGAAGCCAGCTGGAAATGAAAAATGAAGTTCGCAGAGTTCCAGTCCCAGCCTCACAAAGCATAGAACAGAAGGGGGGGTTTGAAGTAGAGAGACAACACTAGAATAACTGGCAAAGTGTCTTATCTCTTGCTCCCCCAATACATCTGTTAAAAAAAAATATCTGAAATACTTGCCTTTAGTCTAGACCTTTTTTTTTAAAGTATTGGCTTTAATACTGGTTTAGCATTACTTATTCCTAATATTAAAAAGTGTTTGTTTCTACTTTATTTCAGTATCAGATATAGAAGGTGGTGATGGACTGCAGCTCAGAAAGGAACATACTCTCAAAATATTTGCTTATATCAATTCCTGGACACAGAGGTATGCATTTTTAAGTACTTTAAAGACTAATTTTGTGAGTTGTACTTTAAATTGGCATTGTTTGTCATGAAATTTCCCTTTTGGAGTGTTGGGTTGTATACCTATAGTCAATGAATGACAGTTTATCAATATTTATTAAATCTTCTTCCCTTAATCATGAGGCCACTCATGGTTTTGTTTTTTAAAACAGAATAAAAGTTTCTTTAACTCTTTCATTATTTAGAAAGAGAGTGAATGAAATTCTTTTTTTTTTTTTTTCTTTTTAAAGATTTATTTATTTGACAGAGACACAGAGAGGGAACACAAACAGGGGGAGTGGGAGAGGGAGAAGCAGGCTTCTTGTGGAGCAGGGAGCCCAACGCAGGGTTCGATCCCAGTGTACTGGGATCATGACCTGAACCGAAGGCACACTCTTTTTTTTTTTTTTTTTTTAAAGATTTTATTTATTTATTTGACAGAGAGAGACACAGCGAGAGAGGGAACACAGGCAGGGGGAGTGGGAGAGGGAGAAGCAGGCTTCCCGCCGAGCAGGGAGCCCGATGCGGGGCTCGATCCCAGGACCCTGGGATCATGACCTGAGGCGAAGGCAGATGCTTAACGACTGAGCCACCCAGGCGCCCCCCGAAGGCACACTCTTAACCGACTGAGCCACCCAGGCGCCCCAAGTGAATGAAATTCTAAAAATAATTATTTTGAGAGATTAAAGAGTTTTTAATGGCATAGCTAGAGACCTTTAACAAACTTAATCCATTAAAAAAATCAGTATTTTGGTAATGGACACTTTGACCCTTCTGGAAGCCACTTGTTATTACATTTGCATAATATATAGGTGTATTAGACCAATTTTTAAAAAATACATATATTGAGAATATAAAGAATACAACTTCAGGGAACACAATAATTAATATAATGAGAATTTGTAACAAGAATTTGCACGTTCCTGTTCCCTTAAAATGATTTTAGCTGGTCATAGCTAAAGATTCTTTTTTGCTGTGTACCTATCTCATTTATTAGTCTTCTAAAATTTTTGTGGGTGAAGAATGTTTGAAGCTTTGTGTGCAATGATTAGTGAACATGTTAAGTGCAGCTAACATAAATAAATGTCATGAGGCCCACAGTCTAGCTGATCATAGAGTTTATCTTCAAATCTCACTTGTTCTACAGTAATATCCCTTTTTCCTATTTTTTTCCTTCTTTGTCAATAAAGTTGGTACACATATTTGTTCTACAAAAGATTGTAGATTTTTTTTTTTTTTTTTTTTTAAGAGTATTTATTTATTTGAGACAGAGCGAACGAGAGAGAGCACATGAGAGGGGGGAGGGTCAGAGGGAGAAGCAGGTTCCTTGCTGAGCAGGGAGCCCGATGCGGGACTTGATCCAGGGACTCCAGGATCATGACCTGAGCCGAAGGCAGTCGCTTAACCAAC